>NC_142069.1:16986695-17151070 GCF_059756535.1 Pantherophis guttatus | reverse complement strand
AAGCCAAGCAAAGCTGGCTGAGGAATTCTGGGAGTTGAAGTCCACAAGTCTTAAAGTCGTCAAGGTTGGAGACCCCTGGTCTAACAGATGGTTTCTAAGCACAGATTTAGCTCTCTTTTGAAAGGGGGCTAAACCCAGGTTCAAAAAATAGACCAGCTGACAGGTCAAAACTCCAGATTGAAGTAGAGCAGGGTGTCAAACTTGCAGCCCGGGTGCCAGATGCATCATGCGCTGGCCATCCCGCCCCCAGTTTAGCGAGTTTGACACCTCCGAAGTAGAGAAAGCAGTCAAGAACAAATGAAGTTCATTTACAACAATTGCTGCAAAGGAATGATGTTGTTGGCAGCATGTCACTTAATACATACAGTAGGCAAAATGGTACTGCTCCTATCAAAAGTAGGTAATAACAGAAGCAGTAGAAAAAGTGGCAAAAGGGTATAAATAAAAAAAGAAGTCAGTAGGAGATCTGAAAATCATTTCAGAAAACACTGATCAGCCATTTCTTGGCCAGATGCCTCTACAGAAACCAGATGGCTAGTCTATCTTATAGCCTCAGCCAAGATGGCCGTCAAGGGGAAAGAAATGTGCCAGCAGCCACTTAAAGCAGCTATGGTAGATCTCAATCATTGATCACATCATCAATCGCATAATCTATATGCATACTAGGTAAAGGTAAAGGTTTCCCTTGCACATTGTGCTAGTCGTTCCCGACTCTAGGTGGTGGTGTTCATTTCCGTTTCAAAGCCGAAGAGCCAGTGCTGTCCGAAGACATCTCTATGGTCATGTGGCCGGCATGGTTAAACACCAAAGGCACACGGAACGCTGTTACCTTCCCACCAAAGGTGGCCCCTATTTTTCTACTTGGATTTTTTTACGTGCTTCCAAACTGCTAGGTTCGCAGAAGCTGGGACAAGTAACGGGAGCTCACCCCGTTATGCAGCACTAGGGATTCGAACCGCTGAACTGCCAACCTTTCGATCGACAAGCTCAGCGTCTTAGCCACTGCGCCACCGCATCCCTCATGTATGCATACTAGACTGCAGTAAAAATGATATCTGAAGATAACTACTTAAAAACTGAGACAGCTGAAGAAAGCTACCTCATTTCAGCTACCTGAAATGAAATGAAGGCCATGCCATGAGGTCATAGTTACCAGGGTATGTTCATTCTGTCATGAGGAGGATATGAAAATGATCCTAAGATAATGATTGGCCTAAAATCCCCTCATGAGTTTCCATGGCTAAGGCTAGAACATAAATATGAAATATATTAATGGAACATACTATTTTTTAAAAGGAGTTTATTAAAGATCATCTCCCTCATTCAGATGTTCTGGCTTAATTTGGCTCTTTTTTTATTATTATGTTCAGCTCTCTATTGGGTAGGCTGAAGTATAGTGACATGAACAATAGTTGCAGGTGTAAAAAGACTGAGAATTAAAAGTTTGGATATACTAGAACACTGGAAGTTTTAAGAAGAGGTTGGATAATCATTTGTCTGAAGTAGTGTAGGGTTTCCTGCCTAAGCAGGCGGTTGGACTAGAAGACCTCCAGGGTCCCTTCCAACGCTGTTATTCTATTCTATTCTATTCTATTCTATTCTATTCTATTCTATTCTATTCTATTCTATTCTATTCTATTCTATTCTATACTTTTAATCAAGGGTATCGGTTACAATAGATGTCAAAAGAAAGTGAAAAGAGTGGAAAATTAAAAAGCGTTGAAAAAAACACACACTATTTTTTAAATTGCATTGGTTGGCAATTATGCTGTTATAATAAAATATATATACTTTGAAGAAGTGTTTCCTATCTATTATACAGTTTTGTATGGTAGCCAATATCAATATTGTGATACAATACAATGGAAAACAGATGCTCGTACAGATGAGTGGCAACCTGGCGAATCACAATGAAAGATGGAACTCTGTGTCTCTTTCCTTCCTCTTCTTTATGTGGCCAAAAGCCATATTGGCTTGAAACTTGGGGAAACCTGCTCTAATACTTTAACATAACAAATTATCCTGTTTGGCTTAGGCTCAAAGAGGAAGAGGAAACAGTCGAACTGAAACTCTCCTAAACAGATTAAGCGAGGCAAAGTCTAGTCTTTGTTAGAGGCAGAAGGCCCCTGTATGAGCCTGGCACTGAGAATCTCTTAAGCTTAATGCAGGTTGGCAAAACAGTTTACTATTCCTCTTTGTAGATATTCTATTTTTAAGAATTCAGATTTCCCCTCTTCCTCTTTCCTTTTACATTTGGTTCATGACATGTTAGATGGTAAATCTGAAGGCACCGTTTTTTAATTGATTTGATTAGTATTTGGATGGGACACTAGCAGGAAAAATCAAGCTTGTTGGATATTTTGGACTTTTTTTTCCTGAAAAAGAAATCCCAGAATAAGAAAATACAGGAAAGCTATGTGGATGTGTCTATATAAGTCAATAGGTATCCATTTTGACTGGAGGCAGATCTTAGGTTTTAAGCCACATAGAAACCATTCAAGATGAACGTCATAAAGGCTTTAAAATTAAAATAATTTATATGGACAAGATATTCCCTAATAATCAGCAAGATGGTGGGGAAACATCATGTTTCCTTCTATTTTTCCCAATCCATATATAATACCACTCTTTTTGGCCATCAGATTCCTAAGTTTCAGAAGGAAGAATAGAATAGAATAGAATAGAATAGAATAGAATAGAATAGAATAGAATAGAATAGAATAGAATAGAATAGAATAGAATAGAATAATAGAGTTGGAAGGGACCTTGGAGGTCTTCTAGTCCAACCCCCTGCCCAGGCAGGAAACCCTATACCATTTCAGGCAAATGATTGTCCAATCTCTTCTTAAAAATTTCCAGTGTTGGAGCATTCACAACTTCTGGAGGCAAGTTGTTCCATTGATTAATTGTTCTAACTGTCAGGAAATTTCTCCTTAGTTCTAAGTTGCTTCTCTCTTTGATCAGTTTCTACCCATTGCTTCTTGTCCTGCCTTCAGGTGCTTTGGAGAATAGCTTGACTCCCTCTTCTTTGTGGCAGCCCCTGAGATATTGGAACACTGCTATCATGTCTCCCCTAGTCCTTCTTTTCATCAAACTAGACATATCCAGTTCTTTATATGTTTTAGCCTCCAGACCCGTAATCTTTATCTTTATTTGATTTATATACTGCCCTACTCCCGAAGGACTCAGGGCGGTGAACAGCCAAACAGTAAAATACATAAATACAAAATTTAAAAACAGGATAAAATCGAATTAAACAATTTGGCCCAGACAAATTAAAACACTCCAATCATTTAAAAAACAGATTAAAATTTGCATATTAAAAAGAAAAGAGGGGAAAAAGATTAGGCCAGGCCCGCCTGGTGGAATAAAAAGGTCTTCAAAGCGCGGCGGAAGGTGCGCAGATCCAGGATCCTCCGTATCTCCGGGGGGAGCTCATTCCACCCACCCGCTGCCCCTCAGGAAAATGGGGCGTACGGAGACAGCAATAGGCTATGGCAATCCTTGCAGCCTGAAACAGCTGATCTTCGGGAAGCCGATCCAACCGACAATCAGCTGCTTGTGCTAATCAGGCTCTGCTGAAGCTGAAATTGAAACGGGCTGTTTGCTGCAAGGAGTCAAATTGCTGGGAGGCAGGCAGATTTTTTTTTTCTTGTGCTAATCAGGCTGTGCTGAAAATAAAAATGAAACAGGCTGTTTGCTGCAAGGAGGCAAAATGCTAGGAGGCAGAGGCAGATTTATTTTTTCTTTTCCTCCCCAAAAATGGTAGGTGTGTCTTATAGTCTGGAGAGTCTTATACTCTGAAAAATACGGTATATTCTATAATATGTTGTTAGTATTTGATGCATTAAAACAATTAACTTGGGGAAAAAAAGTTAGCTGAAGAGAAAAAAAATGCTTTGGAGTAGGGGCCCCCAACCCCTGGGCCACGGCCGACTTCTGGGCCTTGAGCAATTTGGAACAAGGCTGCAGAAGTGTGGTGAGTGAGTGCAGGTGCATCCCTGTTTGCACGAGCAGTGAGGGAGCGCATGTGTATGTGCTCCATTTGCACGCGAGGTGGGTGCACTTGCCCACTGCTCATGCAAATAAAGCAGCATGCTTACATGCTTGCCTCCTGCTCACGTGGAACCATACCCCTCCCCCCCCAGCTGGTCCACAAAGCTAGAAAGGTTGGGAACTCTGCCTTGGAGGAAGAAAAGAAATGTGGACTATCTTTATCTTCTAATAAGTGGATATTTTCTAACTCGCCAACAGGGGTGGGTTCTAAATTTTTTTACTACCGGTTCTGTGGGCGTGGCTTATTTTGTGGGTGTGGCATGGAGGTCATGTGACTAGGTGGGCGTGGCTAGCTGGTCAGAGTCATTTCTGGAAGGTCCTCACACTTACAACCAATCCTCGCACTTACGACCCGACTCATTTGTTTGCTTTTAACACTGATCAGCTGTAGGACGGCCCTTTGAAGCCCCACGGCAAGAGTTTAAACAGTTTTTTTCCCTCTAGTCATCAGCTGGGACTCAGGGGGCAGCAGTAGATTGGGGGTGGGACCAAATAAAAGGTAAGAATAACGTGGGGGGGTGGGAGGGTGGGAGGGTGGGGGGGGAGAACCGGTTCGGTGACATCATATCATCACCGCTACCAGGTCGGCCGAACTGGATCAAACCGGGAGGAACCCACCACTGCTCGCCAACACATATCAGCCAGAGGTGGGTTTCAGCAGGTTCTGACCAGTTCTGGAGAACTGGTAGTGGAAATTTTGAGTAGTTCGGAGGACCGGTAAATATCACCTCTGACTGGCCCTGCCCCCATCTATTCTCTGCCTCTCAAGTCCAGCTGATCAGGAGGAAATGGGGATTTTGCAGTATCCTTCCCCTGGAGTGGGGAGGGAATGGAGATTTTATAGTATCCTTTCCCTGGAGTGTTGGGAATGGAGATTTTACAGTATTCTTCCCCTGCCACGCCCACCAAGCCATGCCATGCCGTGCCACACCCACCAAGCCACACCCACAGAACCGGTAGTAAAAAATTTTGAAACCCACCACTGATATCAGCCATTTTGTGTGATTACCCATGACATTATCTCAATGTTTTCTCAGGCCTACATCTTTCATTCCTATTGTTCACTCTTCTAATTTTTTGTTTTTCAGATTTGGAATTGCAGGGAGGGAAGAAAACCTCTTCTTGGAGAAGCCTGTAGTGACTATATCCTTTAGGGCACTTTCCCGCCATTCTTTCACCACCGATGATTCATGACTGCTTTCACTTCTACTGACATGCAATGCAGAAAACAAAGAACAAAATTCTCTGCCCTGCCCCGATCTGGTACAGGTCGTGCAGCATCAAACTCTTTTCCTCCCTCAATTTCCTTTGCTAAAGAAAAGCCGGAACTGACAGGAGCATGTCAATTTCACCCGGGTCACCTGTCAGACCTGGACTTTGCAGAGGCCCAGTTCCCAGCCAAAAAGAGTGATTCCTTTTGCAAGGCAATCAATTCAGATGCCAAATAGAAATTATGTTGTGTAGTGTCATGGAACTGATTTATGAGCACCGTAAAAAGTTTGCACAGAAGCTCCCTAAATTATTAAACATAAAAAACATAAAAAAATTGGATAAAACTCCCTCAATCCTTTGGCTATATCCAAATGGCTCAATATTTTGGCTAGATCAGATATTTGGCTACACAACACATGAGCACACAATAGATACAAACTTAAAGTGAGCCGCTCCAAACTCGATTGCAGAAAATACGACTTCAGGAACAGAGGGGTCAATGCCTGGAATGCACTACCTGACTCTGTGGTTTCATCCCAAAACCCCCAAAATTTTAACCTAAGACTGCTGACCTCACCCCATTCTTAAGAGGTCAGTAAGGGATGTGCATAAGAGCACCAGCGTGCCTACCATCCCTGTCCTAATGTTCCCTTTAATTGTATTCATTTTATGTATTCAATTCATGCTTATACCTATATATAAATAATTTTTTTTTAAAAAAACAATGAGTTTCTTCTCAGTCCCGCTTGCTTCTACAGACCCTGTGAAGCTCTCTCTCTCTCTTCTATGTTCCTCCAGCTTTCTCTGGATCTACTATCATCTTCTGGTGCTGGCAGAAAGATATTCCCCAGTGCAGCTTTTCGTTCAGTTCTGTCATGCGTCTATGTCTTTTTTATGCTCTCCTCAAAATATTCAGCCTCTCTTTTCAGTCTGGGGATCCCAGTTTAAGCCATCTCTTCTAATGTTTTGGGAGGCTTTTTTTAAGCTATAAAAAAGATATCTGGATTTCTGATCACAGATCCATGCTGCTGCCTGCAGTTGAGCCTCAGACAACTGTTCCTAAATCAACTAAGCAGAAGAATACAAGTCGGTCAGCACTTTTTCTAGGAATATCACTAAATAAGGGCAAAGGGCTTTTGCGGTACTAGAAAGCATGCAGGAATTAGCCATCCCTGCAGATACAAACAAATCTGCTTTCAAGGCAAAGATTTTGTAACCACTCCGAAGCCACACATTTAAAGCCACAGATGCCAAGAAAATTCTTTCAACGGAGAAATAAGTACACAGTGTTGTATGCACGGTACACCACATACACTTTCATTCTGGAGCAAGACCAGTGAAAACAGATAGGCCCTTAATATGTCCTACATAATCTACTTATGGCATAGTGCGGACCAAAGAAAGTTGGCACCTCTTATCAGATCAACAACCAGCAAGCACTATGAATAACCAGGACCAAGAGATTCTTGAGCAAGTCCAATTGTGGTCTTAAAAAATAAAAGAACCGGCACCAATATTGGCTTCAAGTTACCAGTTGAATTCCTGTTATCTGAATATTCCTTCAGATATTTTTCTGAGGTTTGTCAAAACAACTACTGTATTTTTCGGAGTATAAGACGCTCTGGACTATAAGACGCACCTACCTTTTTTGGTGAGGAAAACAAGAAAAAGAAATCTGCCTTTGCCTCCCAGCAATTTTGCCTCGTGGCAGCAAACAGCCTGCTTTACTTTCATTTTCGTTTTCAGCATGGCTTGATTAGCACAAGAAAAAAAAATCTGCTCCCAGCAATTTACCTCCTTGCAGCAAACAGCAGAGGCCCGCGTAGCAATAGGCAGTGGCAATCCCTGCAGCCTGAAACAGCTGAGAGTCGGGAGGCTGATCCAAAGGACAGTCAACTTGTGCTAATTAGGCTGTGCTGAAGCTGAAATGGGCTGTTTCTTCTTGCTGCTTGCTGCAAGGCGGTAAATTGCTGGGAGGCAGAGGGCAAAGGGTGGGGGCCAGTGAGTGAGTGGGGCTACATTCGCTGTATAAGACGCGCCCAAATTTTCACCCCCTTTTAGGGGGGAAAAGGTGTGTCTTATACTCCAAAAAATACAGTAGTCCTAGTTGGTACTTTCACTGCATCAAAATAGCCATTTAAATACTAATTACTTCCTACTTCTTAGAACTGAGAATGTCAAAGAAGCAACCTAAATCCAACCAATAAATAATTGGGTGTTGGGTAGCACTTTGGAAACATCTACACCTCCATTTTCCTTCAGCAGATCCTTAAGAGCATTTGAAAATGACTTGCAATTACCTTCACTGCTATCAACTTCATTGTTCCTCAGCTCCACTAGGTAGATCAGACCAGGAAATCAATTTCAACCAGAAAGCCATTTCATTCCTGATTTTTGGTAGATTGAATATTTAAACAACCAAGGTTCTGATCTTGTTCTTTGTATGTGGGTATCCATAACTTATTGCAAAATGAGAATGTGAGCTGGCCCTTAGAAGAACCATACATATTTTTGTTTGCAAATTAATTCAATGACATTTAGTCATTATGCTAAGGACTCAATTTTTAGTAAAATACTAAGATTCACTCTTACGCCCACTCTGCATATAAGCAGATTTCCTACATTTTAGATTTCAGTCATTCTTCATTTAAAGATCTTGTCCCAAAGTCACATTTTTCAGATTTGGGCTAAATACACAAAGGTATCTCAGATCTAAAATCGATATGGTCCTGAGAATGAGGTGAGCTGAGATTGAGCTCTGTTGTTCAATAAATGTTACAAGAAGTGGCTGGGATTAGAAACAATTTTGATCTGTCCTTGGGCCTGTGAAAGGAAATGTGGATTCAAGACAGTGAATACAACTTTGGGATTAGCAAAATGTCCCTGCTTCGTATTTGATAAGCTACTTTGTATTTCTGCTGGAGGGAATTATTTCCATATGTCTCAGGTCTAAAGATGCCACGCTGAAGTTATACAGGCAGTTCTTGAATTATGGCCACAACTGAGCCCAGATTTTCTGTTGCTAAATCAGGCATTTGTTAAGTGAGTTTTGCCCCATTTTACGACTTTTCTTGCCATCATTGTTAAGTGAATCACTGCGGTTCTTAAATGAGTAACTTCGTTGTAAAGTGAATCTGGTTTCCCCATTAACTTAGTTTGTCAGAAGGTAGCAAAAGGTGATCACATGACCCTGGGACTCTGCAAACATCATAAATATGAGTCAGTTGCCAAGCATCTGAATTTTGATCACGTGATCATGGGAGGGGCTGCAATGATTGAAGAATGAAAAATGGATCTTCACAGTCACTTTTTCCAGTGTCAGTTAAATTTTGAATGGTCACTAAAAAAAACTGTTGTAGGTCAAGAACTATCTGTATAAAGGAGCGCAAATTCAAAAGTTCAAGTTCAACAGAGAAAGAAATGTTGAATGCAGTGGGCGTTTGCCACTATGCTAAGCACAGAAATATGCAGGAATTCTAGCAATTTATTTTCTTTTATTTTTATGAAGAGGGGGAATGGATATGCATTTAGGCACAGCTCTGACGAGGTAGAGCAAGACAGTCAGTTACTGGTTGGCAAGCAAACAATGATTGGCTAACGTTTCTACATCTTCAGTTTGGGGCCAGTAAAAACAACCGCTCAGTTGGTTGATTGGTTGGTTGGTTGGCAGTCATCTGCAAGCTTTAGATTTGCAAACTTTTAAATATGCTTGGGCTTATAACAATGGTGGTGAATCTTTTACTCTAAGATACACACGTGGTTGGAAAAAATGATAAAGAGACGTATTGACTTTAAACCAGAGATATTTTTATTAGGGATCTTACCAGAGACATATAATAGAGAATTGCAATATTTAATTGTGAATATTTTAACAGCTGCTAGAATCGTATTTGCTAAAAACTGGAAAGGAGAGAAAATACCTACCGATGAAGAAATTATTAAGAAAATATTGGATTGTGCTGAAATGAGTAAACTGACGTTTGAAATAAGAGAACAGGAAGACAATCAATATTATTTGATATGGGGTTTATTTTATCATTAGATAGATAATAAAATAGGGAGATGGAATACGATATATGAATTGGAACTTAAGATAAAACGTGTAGAAATTTGTTTTTAGGAAAAAGAAGCTTGTGTCATATATGGATATTTTGAAGATATTGTGAGCACAAAAGGATGCTAACCGATCGATACACTATCTGTAATTGTTTGAAAGGATGATATTTTTATGTTGTTTTTGTTTGAAATAAAAAATTGTTTTTCAAAAAAACAAACAAACAATGGTGGTGAACCTTTTACTCACCGAGTGCCGAACAGGTACATGCTACGCGTGCCTTGCACGCGCGAGTTCCATCCGCGTTAATGCATGGTTCCTCCCCCATGCACTGCATGTGCAACCGCACCATCTACACATGTGCACAGCTTTCGCATGGGCCCCACCGTGCGCTGCTCACGCAATCGCACCATCTGTGCATGTACGTGGTTTTTGCGCATGCAATGCACATGCATGAATGCCATCTGCGCATGCATGTGCTGTTGCACTAGTACTCTCGTGTGCATGTGCAAATGCGCGTGCATGCGCAGGAGAGCTCCGAAGACCAGCTGGGTCCCCTGAATTGCTTGCGTGCGCACCAGAGGCCCCTGAATTGCATGCGTGCGCCCCATGCATGGGGTGCGCATGCATGCACAGCTGCAGGTGAGTTGGGCGATAGCTCGCGTGCCTGGAAAAATGGCTCTGGTGTGCCACTTCCGGCACGCGTGCCATAGGTTCACCATCACGAGTTTATAACATTCTGATATACAAATAGACCAGAAAATCATCAGAAGATTCTGGATTAATCTTAAGTACATTTTTTTTAAAACAAGTTTTATTGGTGTCTCCCCCCCCCACTTCCCCACATCTTTTTCGAACAGAGTATTGGCCGTTTCTTGTCTTATACAATTAATTAAATTCAAATATATTTTACTCAATTACAATTCTTGCCAAAATCTTTCCCGCCCTCCTTTTTTATCATATCTCACTATTTCTATGCTTACTTACATGCACAATATCTTCATTTGCCCTTAAATTCTAATTCTACTATTTATTCATATTTATTCCCTTTTATTCTTTAACAATTCATTCTTTATCTTAATATATTTGTGTTTGGTCGGGGTTGCCTTTCTTCCATTTCATCTTTTTTATTGTACAGCAATCTTTCTCCTCCAACCTACCATCTCCCTCTTTTCTTTCTTTCCTACTTTCTCTTCCCCTCCTCTTCTTCTCTTATCTACTTCCCCTCCCCTTCTCCTTCTCCTCCTCTCTTCCCCTCTATCTTCCCCTCTCTCCTACTCTAATTTCCCTTCCCTTCCTTCCTCCCTATTCTTCCTTCCCTCTGTCTTCTTCCTCTTCCCTTCCACCTCTCTTCTTCTCCTTCATCTCTCTCTATTGCTGATCTTGAGTACATTTCAGTCTCGATTTGTCCGGAAAATCCCAGAGCTGGTGAAATATGTCTTGTGCTTCTTTAATACTCAGTGACAGATGAACTCTGGAGAGCAAAGACATTAGCTACCTCTAGTTTTGATAAATAAAACCCTGCAGTACAGCATTAACCTCTCATCTCCCATCCTTTGATTGTATTACAAATTCTCACACGTAAATTGCTGTGAAATATGGCAATCCTCTGTTAAAGTGCCTAAAATCCCATTATTAATTTTAAGCGTTCAGATTTAGCACTTTCGAGCACCTTTAGGATATTTGTCAGATACCACACCGTAAAGAAAGGTTGATAGTTCACATACGAACTATAAAACAAACCAACCCACAGAGGGTTTTTCCCCTCACTCTTTCCGCTTGCTTATTAGGGGAAAATGGAATGTTTGGATAATCCAGCCAAAATCAAGGATTGTTTAATCCCATCAATTTCAATTTAGACAGAATGAGGTTCTATAATTAACTCTTCTCAGTGATTTCAGTTGGAACAAGACAGGGGGCAATTCTATATATACTGCAAAGACCAAGACTTATTATATTAATCTTGAGGTTTTTGAAGTGCTTACTTTGATTAGATTCTGGACTGTGCACTTCGTTATTACTCTTAATCTAATATTTATTACTTTACTATATCTTGTCAAATTAGGGAATTGGAACTTCCTTGAGTAGTTAATGAGTTCAGTATGGAGTTGGTTGCATTAGAGAATATGCGACTTCTAGTTAACATGACAAATGTTAACCTATGAATCAGTTTTCTGTTTGCAATTCAAAAATAATTACTATTGAGTGGACAGATACTCCCAGGTGTAAAATGCTTGAGAATAAATAGACTCAGCTCCCCTTTGTGAGGCTGGTCACCATATTTATTCCCAGTATATGGACAAACTTGGCAGGCATGCAAAAGAACTATTTCTATGAATTAAGTTATTTTTTCCCCTGTTTGCAGGAAATGAGCAATTTTTTCAATTTCCTAAGGGGAAAGCAACAGATTCTACATGTAGGCCATTGGAGGAAGCAATTTCACTCAGGTATTTCTACAGTTTTAAATTTCTCAATCTTATTTCTTATGTAACATTTTCTGACTAATTCTTTCCTTCCAAGGCCAATTGTAGAGCATAAATTGTGAGTCATAGTTTTAACATTCATGGCCAAAAAGAATATTGGGCTCCACAGAAAAGATGGACTTTAAATCAGCAAAGAGGAATTAATTCAGCTTTCCAAAGCTGATAGCCTCATGAAAGGTTTGGGCAGCAGTTCCCAGAATTCCCAATTGGTGCTGTAGAAGAGAATTCTGGGAGTGGTATTCTCAACATACAGGTAGCCCTCATTTAGTGACTGCTCCACTTGGCAGCCATTCACAATTACAGGGGGAATGAAAAAGTAACTTTACGAAGGATCCTTGCATTTATGACCTTTGTAGGTCTGTAAAGCAAAGGAAAGCTGAGGTTAGACCCTAAGCACTTCTGCCTAGCCACCACTTTGCTTAACGACCTAATTGCTGGTCCTACTTGTCATTGCTAAATGGGGGCTATCTGTACCTGGGTTTAAAACTCACTTGGATGAGTTTTATGACAGGATCAACCAAGATTTTACCTGTTTCAGATAAAAGACAGAAAGGCTATTTCTTCCTCCCTTGCAGAGATAGAAATGGAATATTCATATTATTCTTCATTATTGATCATGAGAGAGAGAGAGAGAGAGAGAGAGAGAGAGAGAGAGAGAAACAGACAGACAGACAGACAGACAGACAGAAGGTAGGTAAGTGGATGGATGGATGGATGGATGGATGGAGAGATGGAGAGATAGAGTTAGAAGATAGAAGACAGAGAGATAGACAAAGATGGTAGGTAAGTAGATGGATGGATGGAGAGATAGAAGATAGAGAGATAGAAGATAGATAGAGATGGTAGGTAAGTAGATGGAGGGATAGGTAAGTAAATGGATGGATGGATGGAGAGATAGAGAGATGAAAGAGAGAGAGAGAGAGAGAGAAGGTAGAAAGATAGAAGATAGACAGATAGACAGATAGATGGTAGGTATGTAGATGGATGGATGGATAGAGACAGAGAGATAAGATAGAAGATAGGAGAGAGAGAGAGAGAGAGAGAAATAGAAATAGGATGTCTTAGTCCAATTTATTATTATGTGCATTATAGCATACTTTTAAGATAAAAAATAACTAAATCATAAAAATACCAGTGCCACCTTCACACTTGAAGCAGCAGCCTCCCTTAGAAAGTGCAGTCAGATTGTATGATAGATACAATTCTGCCCTCTAATGCTTGATTCCCTTCCCCATCATGCACGTCTGCAGAGCCCAGATTGGGAGCGTTAATGAGAAGGACCAACCAGATGGTTCTTAGTTGCTCTCAAGGAAGGACATGTAGGCAGCAGCCCTCTGGCATAATTGTTTCAGTAGATCTCGTAAATTGCAAGCACGTTGCTCTTAACATAGTTATTCTCCTACAGAGGTGTTTTGACAAGGACATCTCTGTTCTCACCAAAATTCAAGCACCTGGAGTTGGGGAAAAAAAATCTCTTGAAACATCTTTTATGTTTCCTATTTATAGGAATTCAGATCATATCCAGATTTAACTTGGTTAATGTCATTGCCTTTCCACAGGAAATTCTGAAAACAACTGTTTTCAAAAAAAAAAAAAAAAGGAAGCCGTCTGCAACACAGATTTTTATATTAAGAATCATTGTTGTTATGTGATTTTTGCATTGATTTATTGAGGGCATTCACTGTCTTTCTCTTCATATAAATGAGCAAACATTGCACAATATTGTAAAGTTATAGTGCAGCCTTGAAACAAAATTAAAACTTATTGCCTTGAAGCCATGTCTTTGTGTACAGAATTAGATTCTGGGCCAGTGGAAATTCTCCATATTCACTGAGGCAGAATATTCTAAATCAAGAGTCTCCAAACTTGGCAGCTTTAAGACTTATGGACTTCAACTCCCAGAATTCTCCAGCAAAGTCTTAAAGCTGCCAAGTTTGAGGACCCCTGTTGTAAATGAACACCGACTTGGTTCTGACAAACTTTTGCTAGTCATAAACATCTCCTCTCCACCAGGTATAGGGACCTGGTGAAAAAAAACAGTTGCTTGTGCAGATCTGTGTGGAAAAATGTGGTCCTTATGATGCCAAGATATAAACCACATGGGGTTTTTAAGATTAAAACCAGGCCTTTAACTGAGCCTAGAAACAAGCCAAGAGCAACAACATTTTTTTTTGTAAAAAAACTAGTGAGATGTGTTCCATTTGAATGATTCCAACCAATAAAGTATTAACTTCATTTCAGGACAAATTGCATTGCAAATACTCTTCAAAGGCATCCTTACAGCAAGTCCAAGCAAAATGTTTTAGAGCGATCGGATCTAGACTGCAAAAATCCGCATAGCCACAAAGTGGCATCAGAGATTCCAGTTATCTGTACGTATATCTTTGCTGCCATTAGTTGTCCTTTGGCTTTTTGCAGCTCAAATCTGGTAGCCCAAAGTATTAAATAGACCAGGGGTCTCCAACCTTGGGAACTTTAAGACTTGTGGACTTTAACTCCCAGAATTCCCAGAGTTGAAGTCCACAAGTCTTAAAGTTGTCAAGGTTGGAGACCCCTGAAATAGAGTACAAATGGTAGTCAAGCTTTCTCTGTTCAGGAGGAGCTGAAGCATAACCTGATATTCTGAATGGGGCTTCATGTTGCAAAAACCATGTTAGCCTTCAAAGCCATGGCCAGATTAAAACACCTGTTCAGGCCCCAAAAAACCAAATTCCTTGGGAATACAGCTCAAGGGCACCGACATTCAGGCCTGCAACAGAAGGAAATGGACAAGCAGCTTCTTCCAACTGCTCAGCTAGGTTGACATGGCACAATCATTTCATAAATAAATAAATGATCTTCTGAACTGCAGACTAGCCCAACATAGTGTTGTGTGAATTTGATGGAATGGTTAGTTTGCAGTTCAGTACTTTGTAGGAACTTAAGCAATGGAATTAATAAAATCCATAAAGATAGCCCATCTGGGAAGATCTCCTTTTAAAAATATCCTTCCTAAAAGAAGAAAGCTATTGTAGCAAATCAAAGGAACAAGGCGAGAACTTCTTGCCCTAATATAGTTGTTTTCTACTTGAAAGTTTTAGACAAGGTAACATTAAAATCCGTCACACATCATGCTTTTTGTCTTCTTGATAGTAGTTGCTTTTTGGTGGGGTGGGAGTAGGGGGACAGATGGCTATTTGAGGTTTGCTTGCAAGTGGGTGTATTTGTTTCTTTCCCGTTCCGCAAGAGACAAGGTTAGCTCTGCCAAAGCCAGGTAACCCTAATTGCAACCTCAGTATATCCTAAAGTCATGTTATGGTCTACCGTTCTTCTCTTAAGCTGAATGCTCCCTTTCTTCGCTTTGCTGGGTACTTCTGTAGGTAGAATTTTTTTTCTTAAAATTCAGCCCATCGACCAAAACCTGTCCCCTTTCAAGGGATGCCAAGTTGAGGAAGCACACGTTCCTTGTCAAACAAACACTAAGGAGCAGTAAAATGGCTGGATGAAGAGGTTGTATTTCCTCAGGAATCCTAGATCTCTCTCCTTTTCTTGCTTAGCTATTGCTGTGTTTATCTCTTTCCCTGCAAGCATTTCAGGACCGGTTTCTTAATTAAGCACAGAAGAGCTTTTTTGAGAAAGAGCAGAGATGAAATCACAGTTTTCCACCTGATAGGAGGGGGAAAATGAGGTTACTTTCATTTACTTGTCCTTTTCAGAAAGCCCTGACAGTTCTCCTTTCATCTCCCTGCCTCTCAACTTTATTAATTGGGGCAAGTTAATCAATCTCTGGATAAGAACAACATAGGCTGTGGATCCTATGATCAGCACCAATGAGAGAGCAAGGAAAGCAAAAGAGAAAAAAACCCCAAAGAAGCATCAAAATAAACCAGAACAAAACGGGAAAGGAAGAATGAGGAGCAAGCAATCAGGACCTGCTCCTTACCCATCCTCTCTCTTTGTTCATTACCAAGAAACACTCACGTGAAGGTTGATCATTTCTCCTTCCGATCCCATCTTTAGTCTCCCCAGGTTTTCTTCTTAGTCCTCTTGAACCCACACAAGAGATCAAGTCTCGGTAGCCTTCTGGATTCTCCAGAGCATTTGCTGGGTGGGAGGGAAAGTGCAGTTCCTGGAACAAACCTGCTATTCATTTGCCTGAAGTCCAACTCTTGCCTTGGCTGCAGCATTGGAATGGGGGAGGAGGAGAGAGAGAGACTGGTGGTGGTGATGGAGGCAGTGGCATGCAAAGCCTTTATTGTGTCCAAGACGCTGAATGGTCCTCCTTGTTATTTACCCATGACTGCATGTCTCGGGAGCTTCTGGATCCAGCTGAGTCCTATGAAGTCACTGGAGGTTGCAATTCAGGGACACCTACAAATGTACCACTGGGTTCATGGCACAGATCAAGCCAGCTTTTGGCAGAAGAGGGGTTGCAGCTAGAGGGAGTTGGAGTGCAGATGGCACCAGGCTGGCCCTCTTGGTGTGTTTGTTATTCCAGGCAGCCACAAAAAAGACCAAGAGAAATCAATCACTAACAGCAAGGAATCACTTTCCAGCTCCAGATTCATAATATTGGGACCAGCTCTTACCCACTCAGCAGCAAATGATCCAGTGCTGGAGTTGATAGTTAGAACCAGCAGAGTTCACAGGTTGTCATCACAAAAGTAAAGATGGCAGCCACCATGGTGAGATTAAAGCTGCACCTGTTAAAAAAATAGATGGATCATTGAATCACCATTGTGGCTGTCATTTTGACTTCTTTTTACTACTCTCTGTGGATAATCCTGGTTGGAAACTTTTAGAAGCTGCTCCCTTCCCTGATGTTTCTTAAAATTATGTTTTCCACCCAAGAGGGACACCAAAGAATATAATCTCAAATACAAGGCTTCATACAGAAATGGTTCATTAGGGTTGGTTTTAGGGATCCAGAATCCCAAGGAGGAATATTGCATTCAGCCCTGCTGCCAAAAATTATTTCCCTGGCGACCTGCATGGAAAACTCTTACTGGTTGCATTTATGTTCCCCTAAGCCACAGAGTATTTAATAATAGCTTATTGAATAAACCATTATTGGCTAGGTTTGTAGAACACACTCTCAGTCACAAACCATGACGGAGCAATCAGATGAGTATTTCACATCTGTGATTTGGTATGTTCTCTCAATCCACTTCAGTGAATTAGGGGCTTTTTTCCCCTTTGGAATATCAGTTGTTACTTCTTTTCTGTATTGATAATTGGCGTCCCTTCAACATACAGAATTTCCAAGAGTAGTTTCCATTAAAACCAAACTATCTAAAGTGCACTGTCAAAATATCAGGTTCTAATGAGCAACAAATAATAATAATAAAATAAGCTATCAGATGATCCGAAACATAGCTGCAGAAATTCATTTAACTGTTCTTTATGTTGCTATATATCATCGTGTTTCCCCCAAAATAAGACCCTGTCTTATATTTATTTTGCCACCAAAAATGGCACCAGGTCTTATTTTCAGGGAGGAATGTTGACCCCCTCATGTCACTTGCATGTGTCACCCACGGCCTCCTTTTTGCTGTCAGAGGCCTTCAGGAATTTTTTTGGCTGGCAAGGCCACCAAGGCTTTCCTGAAGACATCTGCAATTCGGATCAATCCAGAGCTCTTTTATTGGCTACAGAGGCCTTCAGAAAAGCAGAAGAAATGGGCCAAGGTGTGCAAGGCCTAGCTGCAACTATCCGAAGGTAAGTAGTAGGGCAGCTCCACCCTTCCCATCCCCACCTTAGCTTAATTTTTACCCGTGCACCCTGGAGTGGGCGGGGTCTTAATTAGGGCTTATTTTTGGGGTAGGGCTTATATTGGGTGCACATGTAAAAATCAAGCTAGGACTTACTTTCTGAGTAGCTCGTATTTTCTTGGAAACACAGTAGGTATTATATTTAAAGACCCTTGTTGGGGCTTAGATGAGCTACTTTGAAGACATCATGTTTTTTCCAAGGGGAAGATGTAACTCCATGGGTGGTTTAATTTAGGCCTGAAAGCACAAGGTCACTGTTTCAGAGAAACTAAGGTAAAAATGCTAATATAGATTTTCTGAGAAGCTGTATAATAATCAGTATAAATGAGGTCAGAATTGAAATAATAAGTATGGCTAAATGACAAAATTATATGGGAAACTAATATATTTGCATAGATATTTGCAGAGTTATTCTAGGCTTCTGACCTCAAGCTGCAAATCCCATAAATTATCATTTATGATCATATTATTTGCATCTTCAGGAGCCAAAGAAATATTTGCCTGGCTATAAAGTTGAAAACAAAACCTTGGAACAAAAGTATTCTTGGTTTGAATTAGTTTGGTTGATTGAGATCATGTGGGTTTAATTTTAAGTTCATTACATTTCATAGTCTTTGGGTTTAAAGGCTCCCCCCTCCCAGAACTTTTAACTTTCACTTTTCCCAAAGGACATGCTTTTCAGCAGAAATTTAAAAACACAAAATTGATAGAGCATCTGATGGAGTTTGCTGTAGCTCACAAAATCAAATTTGCCCAGTTCTGAGAAGGATTATTGTGAAAAAGAAAAAGAGATTAACCAAAGAATGTGTATTTTAAATAAAATGCAGGATGTGTATCTATTCAGAGTTTATATCTGTAAAGATATAAATCACAAGCACTCAAAGTGTTTTCCGCCCTATAATAAATGGTTGTCTCACACTGTCCTTCAAATATTTGAATAGTGTAATCATTCTAATTAGACCCCACCCTCCTCTTTTCATCCTTACTTCTCTAGGATAAATCTTCTCGTTGCTAATCATCATCAGTTTTCTTAAAGTACAAGCCTAAAATTGAATGTAGTATTTCCCATATAGTATAAAATACAGTGAGAACCAGTTTGGTGCTATGTTTAAGGCATCAGGCTAGAAACCAGGAGACTGTGACTTCTAGTCTTGCCATTGGCACAAAGCCAGCTGGATGACCTTCGGCCAGTTACTTTCTCTCAGCCCTAAGAAGAAGGCAATGGCAAACCACTTCTGAAAAACCTTGCCAAGAAAACTGCAGGGACTTATCCAGGAAGCCTCTGAGAATTGAATAGAAGGAAAAAAAATTAGAATATAGCAGCACCAAGCTGATCTTACCTGGCCTTCAATAAACTAAGCAATATTGGACCTAGTTAATAGTTGGATGGGACACCACCAGGAAATTTCTGGGCTTTCGATTAAAAAGTCCAGGAAACACTCTGGAAGCAGGCAACAGCAAACTGGGCTAAAACATACAGTATAAGGAATGGTTGCTCGAATTGGGTACGTCTAGTTTAATGAAAAGAAGGACTGGGGTGACATGTTAGCAGTGTTCCAATATCTCAGGGGTGGCCACAAAGAAGAGGCAGTCAAGCTATTCTCCAAAACACCTGAGGGCAGGACAAGAAGCAATGGGTGGAAACTAATCAAGGAGAGAAGCAACTTAGAACTAAGGAGAAATTTCCTGACAGATAGAACAATTAATCAGTGGAACAACTTGCCTCCAGAAGTTGTGAATGGTCCAACACTGGACGTTTTTAAGAAGAGGTTGGACAACCATTTGTCTGAAATGGTATAAAGTTTCCTGCCTAAGCAGGGGGTTGGACTAGAAGACCTCCAGGTCCCTTCCAACTCTTCTCTTCTCTTCCAACTCTTCCAACTCTTCTAATTATTTTTAGTGTGTTGCCAAGAAAACAACATTAATATATCCGTGAAGTTATCCATAGTCCTGCTCAAATCAAGTGAGCTTTTTGATTCCTGAAAATGTATGTATGCATGTTTTAAAATTTATTACAACTGCCCAGCTCCAACAGACTCTGACTTGTCCAGAATATAATAGAATTGTTATTCTCCTGACTTTGAAACTGTGCTTCTGCCTATTAATTTGGCCTATAATCATGTTAGATTTCTTTGCAGCCACATTACACAACTGTTTTATGTTCGGCTTCTGTAAGAGTCCTATTCTGGGTGATCACAGGCATCCCTGACTGGTTTTGACATCATGATAATAATTTTTCCAGCTGTTGCAGTCCTAGAAACCATTGCCATTCAATCTTGGATCACCTCATCATATTTGATGTTCAGGCAAATGCTTATCCAGAATCCAACAGTTGAGATATCTCAAATATCTTGTCTGCTTCTGGTTCTTTTTAAAGACGCTTTATGGTTGGTGTTTATTTTCTTTTAAAAGTTCTTCATGAAAATGATGGCACAAAGATTCCTTTAAGATGGAAGTAATCACTGGAAGGATAGGTCTGGATATTAGTAATGCTAGAGAAAAAAAAATACTTTGCACTACAAAATAACTTAGAAAGATGGAAGATGAGAAGAAAACCTTCCATAATGATCGCAGGAGAACCAGGGTTTGTATTGCTGAATCAGCAAATCATTGTTTGGAGTTTCCAAGAATAATCCATGAGAGTAGGAAAACATCCAAAAAGGCTGAATTCTGGAGAAATAGGGAGCCAGACAAAGTAGGCAAACACTTACCAGATCTGTTCATAATCACGACCACCTCAAAATCTGGAGTCAATAGATACATAAACAGATTTGTTGGATTGCAACTTTACAGGCATGGAGCAATGCCAACATTTTTGCAACTTATGCAGAAATGCAAAGCAGAAATTTCCCAGATTTCAGAACTAAAAAGAGGACAAATCTGTAGGGGCCCTTTTCTTCTGGCTAGAAATGGCACCAGTGACTTATATCTCCATGTTGGCTTCTTGTAATGAGGTTTCTCCCTATCAGCAGAGGTTTCATGGCCAAGATTCTTCTACATCCTCAGCTCTTAACAGAATAACAGAGTTGGAAGGAATCTTGGAGGTCTTCTAGTCCAACCCCCTGCTCAGGCAGGAAATTCTACACCATTTCAGACAAATGGCTGTCCAATCTCTTCTTAAAAGAGCCGAGATGGCGCAGCGGTTAGAGTGCAGTACTGGAGACTACTTTAGCTGACTGCTAGCTGCAGTTCAGCAGATCCAATCTCACCGGCTCAAGGTTGACTCAGCCTTCCATCCTTCCGAGGTGAGTAAAATGAGGACCCAGATTGTTGGGGGCAATATGCTGACTCTGTAAACTGCTTAGAGAGGGATGTAAAGCACTGTGAAGCGGTATATAAGTCTAAGTGCTATTGCTATTGCTAAAAGCCTTCAGTGTTGGAGCATTCACAACTTCTGGAGGCAAGTTGTTCCACTGATTAATTGTTCTAACTGTCAGAAAATTTCTCCTTAGTTCTAGGTTGGTTCTCTCCTTGATTAGTTTCCATCCATTGCTTCTTGTCCTGCTTTCAGGTGCTGTGGAGAATAGGTTGACCCCCTTTTCTTTGTGGCAGCCCCTTAGATATGTTTCCATGTTTCTTAGATATGTTTCCATCAGTGATGAGTTGCTACCAGTTCGCACCGGATCAGGCGAACTGATAGCAGTGGCGACGGGAGGCTCCGCCCACCCACCTGGACGCTTCTGCACATGCACAGAAGCACCCCATGTGAGTGCGAGCACGCCCACGCGCACGAGCAAACTGGTAGTGATGGGATTTGGAACCCACCCCTGGTTTCCATGTTTCTTCCATGGAAACAGGGAGGCTAGATTTAATATTGGTGAGCAGGAGACGATAACACAGGGAGTTTGTAAAAGTAAATCAGATGTTTTCACTCAAGCAGCAGAAATGGAGAGCAGATAAGGAGGAATTCTCACTGTATGTGGGACCACTGCAGCAAGAATGGGTCACCAGGGAGGATTTTTTTTTCATGATTAATATTGCTGTTGTTGCTGCTGCTTGTACAATTGGGCTGAGCTTGAGGGGGAAAATAGCCCACTGGGCAAATTAATCACCATGCTTCTGTGGCAGAACTCCTGTGGCAGTTCTTATTTGTTCATGGCATCCGCGTAATAAAATAGTGTGTAAATAGGAAAACCAAGTGCTGGGAATGTTGCCAGGTCATCCTTGTATTTCTGGAATGCTGCTATTTCACACTTCAATAAACCTGGAAAGAACGATTTTTTTTTAGTTAGGAGGCTGTTGAGAAGAACAACCAATAAGGCAAAGTCCAGGATTCAGATTCTGCAGTAGTCAGCCATACCAGGAAGGAAGGAAGTTTGGTTAGAGAGGTGGAAACAATCGTTCCAAAACTGCTTTTCTCATATTTAGAAGATACTTTCTAGAGTTCCACTGACAAGGGATGCCCCAAATTTCTCGCAGATGAGCAATTTGTGGTGGTTTATCTTATTTCCTTTTTCTCAAGAAAAGACAGCAGAATTATCACATCCTCTTAGCATGAGGAGTAGAGCCAGTACAGCACCCACAGAATTGTCTACACACTGCAGGAGTGTCAGGGTTCCAAGTAACAGATGCAATGAAATCAAAACTCTGAGGCCTGGAGTTTCCTCAAAGTAAGAATTTATTAGATATGCCATATTGGCACAGCTGGTGAAAACCCAACTCTGAAGGACCCGAGGTTTTCCCCACCCAAATCAAAACCCAAAGTTCTTTCCCCCAAGTCACATGTCCATCACATGGTCCAATTCTTTCCCATGGGAAAAAATGTTATTTTGGCTACAATTCCTCCAGTTATCTCAATTTTCCCCCCTTACGTTCCCACAGCAGCAACCGGCCTTGCTGTGGCAGCCCTGAAGACTTCCAAAATGGTTCCAGGTCTGACAGGCTGCCCCCCCTCAGATGAGAAGTTGCTCCTGAAAGAGAAAATCAGAGAGAGGTTAACCAGTCTCACCTTCGACCTCCCCTTCCTCCCCACCTCCCCAGGTGCAATGGTGGGTTGTTCCCGGTTCGGTCCGGTTCTATAGAACCAGTAGTAAAACTGGTGGGAGGCTCCGCCCACCCACCATGACATCATCATGAAGCAAGCACGCTCCTGCTGCAAACCGGTAGTAAAGGTAAGTGGAACCCACCCCTGCCCAGGTGGTCCCTTGGGCTTGGTGGAATACCTGTCCACCAAAACTGCCCACCAAAACTGTTTAATCAACCTGTCAGCTTTCACATCCCAGCTTTTAACCCAGGTGGTTTCAGATAAGGGGTACCCCTTCCAGTGGTCTAGGTATTGCAAGTAACCCCGATGTAATCAAGAGTCTAAAATCCTCCTCACTGAATCCACAATGAGGCTTGGAGAGGCTCCAAAAACCAAGAAAGACATGTTGAGACTCTTCTAAGCAGTTTCCTTTATTGCTCCTCACCTATAGACAGAAATCTTGCCAAACTAAAGCAGATTACTTGCACCATGAAACATATACTATTACAGGTGGTCCTCGACTTACAGCAGTTCATTCAATTTAGTGACCTTTCAAAGTTACTGCAGTGCTAAAAAACGTGACATGACCATTTTTCACACTTACAATGATTGCAGCATCCCCATGGTCACGTGATCAAAATTTGGATTTTGTGGCCAGTGGTTCATATTTATGACTGTTGCAGTGTCCCAGGGTCATGTAGTCACTTTTTGCAATCTTCTGACAAGCAAAGTTAATGGGGAAGTCAGATTCACCTAACAAGCGTGTTACTAATTTGACAACGGCAATGATTCACTTAACAAGTGTGGCAAGAAAGATCATAAAATGGGGCAAAGTTCACTTAACAACTATTTCATTGAGCCACAGGAATTTTTGGGCTCAATTGTAAGCTGAGGGCTACCTGCACTAGGAACTACTGGAGGTGGGGGGTGGGGGGGGGTGGAGGAGAGATCTCAGCTCTCTTTCTCCCAGACAAACTATCGAAACTGTGTTGTCTTTTGTTCTTCTGGACTAGACATTCCATCACACCTGGAATGTGTGGGTCTCTTTTTACAGCAATGCTATACCAGCCAGACTTTTCACAGAATCCCTGAAGAGATGGAATAAAGCAGTGGTGGGATTCAGCTGGTTCAGGCTGGTTCGGGCAAACCAGTAGTTAAATTGCTAGCTGGCCCCTCCCCTTCCCAGAGTCCCTACGTGCCCCATTTTGGCTCCCAGATGAGTGCAGGGAGGCCTATTAGGCCCAAAATTGGGTACAGGGGGTGCTCCCCACTGTGGCCCATTTTCGCTCCCAGGAGGCTTCAGGGAGGCCTCCTAGGCCCAAAATGGGGCATGGGGGGGTGGGGTACGGCATGGCCCCCTGCAGCCTGTTTTCACTCCCAAGAGGCTGCAGAAAGTCCAACTAGGCCTCAAGTGCAATGGGGTGTAGTGAGGCCACCCGCAGCCCATTTTTGCTCCCAGGAGGCTGCAGGGAGGCCTACTAGGCCCAAAACAGGGTGCGGATGTGCAGCGCATTCTCCCGCAGCCCGTTTTTGCTCCTGGGGTGTGTGTGCAGGAGGCCGAGTGCTGCCTGTCACACCCCCTGGCCATGCCCACCATAGCCACGCCCACCCAACCGGTCATTAGGGCAGAGAACCAGTTGTTAAATTATTTGAATCCCACCACTGGAATAAAGGTATCCTATTATACTAGATAAAATCAAACCAGTACTAGAAGTCTGCACACCCCAGGATGAAGAAGTAAACTGAATATAAAACTATTACTGTAAATCAAGGAGCCTCCACTGGAGAGTGAGTGGGAGACACAAGGCTGTGAATACTCCTTCTCTCTCGTTCATCACTAGAAAGTTAGGAACCTATCTCAAATGTTATAATGGCAGGAGAAGTTGGCTGAAGTAACTATGGGTTTAGTAGCTTTAATGCTCGTTTGGAAGTGCTTTCCCGAACAAAGTATCTGGAGCTGGAACTTGATTATTGGTTCTTCCCAAATATCTTTGCTCTTGATTCAACTGCTAGATTTTCTCAACTGCTGGATTTTCTCAGAACTTTTTCAAAGGTGTCTGCTGCTATTGCTGAATTATTTCAGCTATCAATGAGTCATGTCTGAATAATTCTTTAAATATTTCTTCTTCATTCCCCCCTTTTTGTCTTTGGGCAAAATAAATTGCAGTGGAGAAATGGGAGCCCAAGATGGTATTCCCTGAATCATTGTGTAGAGCACTAGGATTAGGGCATAAAAGTCCTGTAGTACAGTGTACAGTGTACAATGTACAGTACAGTACATTGAGGAGCCTGTAGTACAGTGGACTAAAGCACTGTTATTAACATCTGCTGCCTGCAATTTGGCAGTTCAAATCTCACCAGGCTCAAGGTCGACTCAGCCTTCCATCCTTTCAAAGGTAGGTAAAATGAGGAGCCAGATTGTGGGGGCAATAAGCTGACTTTGTATAAATATACAAAAGTATGAAAGCTATTGCTTAATGCATTGTAAGCCGCCCTGAGTCTCTGGAGAAGGGCGGCATATAAATTAAAGCAAAAAAAAAAAGTCTAAAATGCTTACCGGTATATCTTTTATAGGAGGGTTAGTAAGTCTGCTACCCTTACAGAGATACTGGACTGGAGGTATATATTCAGGTTTTATCTAGTGCTTCTTGTATGCCCCATTACTTCAAGGATGCTTGTTTAACATTTATGAAACTTGGCTTCATCGTTTTTTTTCTCATTCTCCCTTTCTTTGTTCTGTCAGATCATTTTACTTCTTGTCTAGGTAGTTACCCAAACTTCTAATCTGTGGCTCATGTTTCTTGTTGATGGCAGCAACTTCTCATTTTCCATAAGTTTCAAACATTTCCGTCCTTGCCTTCCTTTCGTCAAAATCTTTTGTAAAAAAAAGAAGAACTATTTCACACCAAAGTTTCTGGTTTCAGGAACTATAGTTCATTGTTCTTTTTAGTTCTTCATTCAACTTTGCATACATTCCAATACCTGCTTCCCATGACTGGACTGCATTTCCCGTGCTGGGGTCCCATGGGGCAACATATCTAAGCTTCCTTATTCCATTATTCCAAATTTGGGATAGTATCCTATAATCAGTGGTGGGTTCCTCCCGGTTCCTCCCAGTTCCGCCGAGCCGGTAGCAGTGACGATATGACATCACCGAACCGGTTCTGCTCCCCTGACCCCACCCCCTGACCCCACCCTGCCCCACTCCCCCACCCCGTGTTATTCGTACCTTTTATTTGGCCCCACCCCCAATCTATTGCCGCCTCCTGAGTCCCAGCTGATGGCTAGAGGGAAAAAAACTGTTTAAACTCTTGCCAGGGGGCTTCAAAGGGCCGCCCTACAGCTGATCAGTGTTAAAAGAAAACAAATGAGTAGACCGGTGCCTGCAAAAATACATGAGTAGATCAGTGCCTGCAAAAATACATGAGTAGATCAGTGCCTGCAAAAACAAATGGGTAGACCGGTACAGCTCTGCAAGCAGTTAAAAGCCTGGTAGACCAGTACCTCTGCTAAATCCTAAAGAATTGTCACATGGCCATCAAGCCACGCCCACAAAATAAGCCACGCCCACAGAACCAGTAGTAAAAAAATTTAGAACCTACCCCTGCCTATAATCTACTTATTGTTCACTCTACTGTCTAGTTGCAGCCTATTGAAGTACAGGTAGTCCTCAATTTACAACCGCAATGGAGCCCCAAATCTTTGTTCCTAAGTGATACATTTGTTAAGTGAATTTTGCGCCATTTGACGACCCTCCTTGCCACGAGTATTAAGTGAATCACTGCAGTTGTTAAGTTAGTAACACTGTTGTTGAGTAAATCTGGCTTCCCCATTGAATTTGCTTCTCAGAAGGTTGCAAAAGGGGAGCACATGACCCCAGGACATTGCAACCGTCATAAATATGAGTCAGTTGCCAAGCGTCAAAGATGACCACGGGGATACTGCAATGGTCGTAAGTGTGAAAATGATCATAGGTCACTTTTTTCAGTGCCGCTGTAATTTTAATCACTAAATGAACTGTGGTAAGTTGAGGTAAGTTGGGGAAGCGGTGGTTCAGTGGCTAAGATGCTGAGCTTATCGATCAAAAGGTCGGCAGTTCAGAGGTTCGAATCCCTAGTGCCGCGTAATGGGGTGAGCTCCCGTTCCTTGTCCCAGCTTCTGCCAACCTAGCAGTTTGAAAGCACGTAAAAAATGCAAGTAGAAAAATAGGGACCACCTTTGGTGGGAAAGTAACAGCGTTCTGTGTGCCTTTGGCATTTAGTCATGCTCGCCATATGACCACGGAGACGTCTTCGGACAGCGCTGGCTCTTCGGCTTTGAAACAGAGATGAGCACCACCCCCTAGAGTTATGAATGACTAGCACATGTGCAAGGGGAGACTTTACCTTTACCTTTAAGTTGAGGGCTACATGTACACACTGCCCTCTCTTTCAATTTACAGCAGCAAAGTTTTAGGTGGCTGAGACTTCATAGAAGGGTTTTGTATCCAGATGACTATGCAAAACTATGGTATAAAAACTTACCTAAGAACATGCCAACAATTGGAGAGATCCAGCAGGTTTTTTGTAAGTTAGCAATTTACAGTGAGTCATGGGTCTCCTGTTGTTGAAAGCAAAGAGCACCAGAGACTGTCAACGTGGTTCTTATATAAGGTTGCAGAGATTAAAAATGAGTATATATGTTGACAAAGATTTGTTTTAAATTGGTAAAGGTTATAGCCTGAGGTATATAGGAACCTGAGCTTCTGCCAGTCATGATGACTGTTATGCTTAACCCTGCTTGACCCTGCATCTTTCACCCCTTTAAGGTAGGCCACATCAGAAAACTAACATCCCAAGAATTACAAAGATGCTACTGAATTGTTGTAAGGTTAATAACAGAATCTTGAAAGCCTAAAGATTTTCCTTCTGTCCCCTCTCATGCGAGACAGAATCAAGACAGTTGTCAGGCCCAAGTCTAATCAACCCTTTATTTGATTAGCCCTAGTGGATAGAATCTTGCCAAACTAAAGTTATAACCTAGATGTATTCTAAGAGATTCCGGGTTGTGACTACTATGAACCTTTCCCCACTTTTCCATTCAGTTTGGCATTGTGCAGTCTCTTAATTCTGACCTCTCTTTGGCAAAGATCTATGTTGCCAAAACACTTCCCCACTGTTCCTGAAAGTACACCATCCATCACATCAGGGTTGTTTTGTGAGTTTCTTTCTACGTCTTTCCTTTCCCAAAGTTAAGTTGTCATTAATTTCATTTAATATGAGCCACCATGGTTAGAGTGTAGTACTGCAGGCTACTTCTACTGACTGCCGGCTGCCAGCTGCCTGCAATTTGGCAGTTCAAATCTCACCAGGCTCAAGGTTGACTCAGCCTTCCATCCTTCCATGGTTGGTAAAATGAGGACTCAAATTGTTGGGGGCAATAGGCTGACTCTGTAAACTGCTTAGAGGGGGCTGAAAGCACTGTGAAGCGGTACATAAGTCTAAGTGCTATTGCTATTGCTAACTTTCTGTCCTTTTCAGTCTTTCATACCTCTGTCAACTCTCCACAATAGATTAGGAAACTAAAGTCACACAAGTTGACACTAGTTCTATTACCATGTTTCCCTGAAAATAAGACCTCCCTGGATAATAAGCCCTCCCCCAAAAATAAATCCTCCCCTGAAAATAAGCCCTCCCCCTGAAAATAAGCCCTCCCCAAAAATATTTAAATGCTTGTGCAGCCGGTCCCCGCCATTTCCTCTAGTTAGGGTTAGGGAGACAGAGCTGGAAATCAGGTAAGACAGCAATAGAATCCCCGTCTTGCTCCACGCACTCCAAAATAATAAGACCTCCCCATAAATAAGGCCAAGCGCTTATTTCAGGGTTCAAAAAAATATAAGACAGGTGAAAAGAAGGTTGAAATTTACTCCTCAATTGTTCCTATTGGGTATAACTATGGACTGTACAGTATCAGAGACTAAATTGATTTTGAATCTAATATCAGCAGCTAGGCTGTTGGTAGCACAATATTGGAAGAAGGACTCTTTGCCTACTATTGAAGAGTGGATATTGAAAGTAACAAACCTAGCAGAAATGGCAAAAATCTCAGCGTACTTGAAAGACTATACACAAGAAAGATATGTATCGGAATGGAGAAGATGGATTGACTATATTCAAAATAAGTATCAAACAAAAAAATATCAAATAGCTTATGAATGAATGTTAAGTATTAGAAGTATTTTGTTATTTATAGTGGAGTTAAGATTTCAGGGGGGGAGTTAGTAGTCCGAGGATAAGTAGGTTAATCTAGTTTATGATTGTTAAATGAAACACCTTGTATTTTGCTCTGGGAAGTCTGGGGGGGAGGGTGGGATGAGGGGAGGGAAAGAGTGGGGGGAATATGGGGGGGAGGAAAGTTTTTTGTTTTTTGTAAAACTTTTCAATAATTATATATATATAAGACAGGGTCTTATCTTCAGGAAAACACAATATAAGGGTATAGTACCAGAATCACAGAACTGACCCAGACTCAAGTTTCTTTTGTCTTGATTGTGGCTCTTCTTCCTATTCCTCAAGGTTATTTCTTCTGCCCATTACTTCATCAATATTCCTCTACATCAGTGATGGGTTGCCCCTGGTTTGGACTGGTTCGCAAGAACCGGTAGTTAAACTAGTGGGAGGCTCCTTCCACCGCCCTGGATGTCGTCATAGGCGATCTGCGCATGCACAGAAGCTTCGCCTACGCAAGCAAAGCAGTAAACCGGTTGCAAACTGGTAATAAAGGTAAGTAGAACCCCTGCTCTACATGACCTCCCCTCTTTGAGTACAGAGCAGTGGTGGGTTGCCCCCGGTTCGCACCGATTCTATAGAACCGGCAGGAGGCCCCGCCCACCTACCCCGACGTCACCAAAACGCTTCTGCGCATGCACAGAAGAAAGAGAGAGTGTGTGAGTGAAGCGAGCGCGTGCGCGCGGCCCCACTGCGAACCGGTAGTAAAGGTAAGTAGAACCCACCCCTGGTACAGAGAATTGTAAACCCACCTATTATCAGTATCTTTGAGAATGCTTCAGTTTATGGAGACATACAGTTTTTGATCAAAGGCCACCCATTGATGTAATAACGTTTATACCGCTGGGAAAATATATGTCATGAGGAAGTAGTTGTGATATGTATACAAGGAAGATGGTTAGTAATGAAGGCTTTATAGCCCAATACATTGATTTTTACAGGCAAACAAAAGAGAAATATATGGGAACTGTAATTGACCTAGATACTGTATGGGACTGCAGAAAGCATATAGAACAGTAAAAAAATTCCCTTCAGGTGAGATGAACGCAGTTTATTTTTAGCACCCCGCCAATCAGTTTTTAGCTTGCAAAAAATAAAAAAGGATTTTGCAACAGAGGTACATAGTATAAAACGAAAAGTTATCATTCCCAGAAGAGCAGCTAAGTTAATCTTTTGCCACAAAACCAGCAGGCGCCTGAAAGGCTATAAGATCAAATTGGAAAGCTGCTGTCATTTGTCTTAACTGCCTGTGTTACATAATTTGCATGTTATTTTTGTATACGCACTAGGTGCCAGGGTGCTGCTGGAAATGACTAAAGAGTTGCTTCTGCAGCTGTAATCAGCGAAGATCAACCAAATGAGAGTTGTTGAGGATGTGATGGATTGTGCCTAAGAAGGGGAAGGTGGTGGAGAGAGAGCACCTTCTGGGGAAGGGAAGAGACAAGAGAAGCTGGATCTGAGAAAAAGGAAGAGATTTAGAATAGCCACTCCCTGGAATCTCCCAGGATATATCCTTTAGGGTTAGACTACAGGTAGTTCTTGACTTGCAATAGTTCATTTAGTGACTATTCAAAGTTACAACGGCACTGAAAAATGTGACTTAGAACTGTTTTTCCACAATTACAACCTTTGTAACATCCCCATGCAGGGGTGGGCTGCTTGGGGTTCGTAGGGGTTCGTGAGAACCTCTAGCTAAGATTCTGTGCAGTTCGGAGAACCCCCAAATCCCACTCCTGTATGGCCCCGCCTACCCTGCCCCGCCCCTCCCAGGAGTCCCCACGTGGCCTGTTTTGGCTGCAGGTAAGTGCAGGGTGCGCGCAGAGGCTTGGGGGAGGGCGAAAAATGGGCCTACTGGAAGTTCGGGAAATGGGGCCGTTTCCAGTGTCCAGAGGGCCTTCGGAGCCTGGAGAGGCCGTTTTCGACCTCCCAGAGACTCGAGGAAAGCCTTTGGAGCCTGGGGAGGGCAACCGTCCCCCCCACTGTGGTGCAGGAGGCCGACTAGGCCATGTCCACCATGGCCACACCCACCCAGCAACCATGCAGAGAACCCCTTGCTAAAATTTTTGAAGCCTAACTCTGTCCCCATGATCATGTGATCAACATTTAGATGCTTGGTAACTGGTTCATGTTTATGACCATTGCCATATGATCCTCTTTTGTGACCATCTGACAAGCAAAGTCATTGGGGAAGCCAGATTCATCTAACAACCAGGTTAGTAACTTATCAGCTGCAGTGATTCACTTAACAACTGTGGCAAGAAAGGTTGTAAAAAGGAGCAAAACTCACTTAACAAATGTCTCACTTAACAACAGAAATTTTGGGTTCCATTGTGGTCGTAAGGCAAGGACTACCTGTAATACAGATTTAGTTGGCAAGATTCTGTTTATATGATGTGTGCAAATAAAGAACTGGACTTTGGCTGGGTTGTTTTATGTCATTCTTGGGCTGGGCCTGACTGAGAGCGTAAAAAATCAATAGGCGTTTTAAGATACCATAAATTCAAAGTTTGTTATGTGTTTGTTGCCCTTCTTAAACTTTCTGCATTTTTTGTTGTCCTTTTTTAAATGCAATTTTGCTCTTCACCCCCACAATCTAGCTATCTTAGGAAAAAGAATAGGACAGGACAGGACAGGACAGGACAGGACAGGACAGGACAGAACAGAACAGAACAGAACAGAACAGCTTTATTGATCAATATGATTCGACACATAAGGAATTTATCTCTGTTGCATAAGCTCTCAGTGTACATACAAACAATAAAGTAATATAATCATAAGGTACCAACAGGAAAAGGTAGTAGAAAAGATGAGAAAGATAATAATAATAATAATACAGTCATATTACATGGGTAAATATCCGTAGACATAAGACAGTACTGTGGTACTGTGGTACTATGTATATTGTAATATATTATACATATATTGAAAAATATATATATGGAAAGTATATATTTTTCCTTGATTTAAATTCCTGTTGTTGTTCTGTGCTACTTTATTGCGTGCTACCTTAAATCTCACAACTGGGATGGTGTACAAATAGAATAAAATAAATATATATCCATTTGTTTAACTGTGGCTACTCAGGATTTTACTTATTTATTTATAAACCTATATTGATTGCAGGAGGTGAGTAGAGTAGAATAGAGTAGAGTAGGAATAGGAATAGGAATAGAAATGAAAGAATAGAATAGAATAGAATAGAATAGAATAGGATAGGATAGGATAGGATAGGATAGGATAGGATAGGATAGGATAGGATAGGATAGGATAGGATAGGATAGGATAGAATAGAATAGAAATTCAAATTCAAATTCAAATCTTTATTGTCAGTGCACAACATATGTTCAATGAAATTGGTTGAGCTCCCTCAGAGAAGAGAAGAGGAGAGGAGAGGAGAGGAGAGGAGAGGAAGAGGAGGAGAGAGGAGAGGAGAGGAGAGGAGAAGAGAAGAGAAGAGAAGAGAAGAGAAGAGAAGAGAAGAGAGAAGAGAAGAGAAGAGAAGAGAAGAGAAGAGAAGAGAAGAGAAGAGAAGAGAAGAGAAGAGAAGAGAATAGTTGGAAGGGGGCTTGGAGGGCTTTTAGTCCAACCCTCTTCTCAGACTTATATCATTTCAGACAAAATGGTATAATAGACACGATATGGTTTGCCGACATTCCAGTCAAGCCTAATAGATATTTATTTATTAAATTTATATAGCCTCCCATCTCCCTTCCATGGCTCTAGGTGGCATTTTGTCTTATGTCAATTATAATACAATCCAAATCTTTGGCCCACAGATTCTTCTGATAGAAGGTTGTTTTACTTTTTTCTTGGGGCATAGTAGTGTGATACATAGTTGAGTACGTTGCAGCTTTGTGACAAAAACAGGTGACTTAGAAAGGAAAACTTCAGGTAGGAGTGAAGGTCATAGAACTCTCTGAGTATATAACATGGATTACAAATTATTCGGGTATTTACCCCTCTTCCTCCCATTTTTAAAGATTTTTAAATCATACAAAATCTTACCAAACCACGAATCTCATAAAACGTTTGTGTTCTCATCACCTGGAATCGTGCAGGATTTCAGCATTTTCATATTAGCTATTGCTTGCGTTCAACATCCTTGTGCAAGATGTATGAACGTTTCTAGTTTTGTTTTTTGTTTTAAATTGAATGTAGGGAATTTGTAGCTCTCCTGGCAACCAGGCTCTGTTATTGGCCCTAGGTATACCAATAAATAAATACAGTTATTGTCAGCATAAATGCCTATTTGGAATTATTATTTTTTTCACATGTGCAAAAGATTGCACAAGGTGCAAGGCTGTGAAGAAATATTGTATTTGCCAGTGGGAACTCATATTACACGCCATAATTAAGGAAAAGTCTGACTGAGTGAATTGCCAGCCTGCAAAGAAAATTACTATGATCTTCCTTGGTTAAAAGTAGTCATGGAAGCCATAGCATTTGAAACGCTAGGTCATTTAAAGTTTTGTGGTTAAACCGTACATTCCATGATGGAATTAAGCAGGAAGCAAGTTGAAAAAAGAAAGGGAAATAGGAATAAGGTTCAACTTTCAATTAACTTCTGAAGTTCTGACTAAGTGCCTCTCACAATTGCTAGGCAAACATTGGGCTTTCTTTACATTTGATTTTCATAATAAAACTTCCAAGAAGGAACCAGGTGATAATTGGACCATTATGTCTCCACTAATTTTCGAATGTGCCTCTTTAGTTATGCCTTTCTATCTGCAGAAAACCTCAAGTCACAATGTTCACCTCAGAAAAAAACTGAGGGGGAAAAAAATGAGGAAAAATTCTACAACAAGTGTAGGCTTTGTCAAAGTATAAAAGTAAAGGTACCCCTTGCATAGGGGTGAAATCCACTTGCCTTCACTACCGGTTAGCAAATGTGAGCACGCATGCCTCCTCCATGCCTTCTGTGCATGCACAGAGGTTCAAAAATGGGACATGATGATGTCCAGGTGGGTTGGCGGAGCCTCCCTCCGCCGGCACTACCAGTTCTCCCAAGCAGGATAGAACCAGCTGAATTTCACCACTGCTCTCACACATATGTGCTAGTCGTTCCCAACTCTAGGGGGCGGTGCTCATCTCCATTTCAAAGCTGAAGAGCCAGCACTGTCCAAAGACATCTCCGTGGTCATGTGGCCAGCATGACTAAATGCCAAAGGCGCACGGAACGCTGTTACCTTCCCACCAAAGATGGTCCCTATTTTTCTACTTGCATTTTTTATGTGCTTTAGAACTGCTAGGTTGGCAGAAGCTGGGACAAGTAACGGGAGCTCACCCCGTTATGTGGCACTAGGGATTCAAACTGCTGAACTGCCTACCTTTTGATCGACAAGCTCAGTGTCTTAGCCACAGAACCACCGCATCCCTTGTCAAAGTATACACCTGTTCTATTATTTTTTCCTCAGTTTTACATATCATGTTCAAGCATAAAGCAGTTGAACTTTGATTTAGAGTGTAGTGCTAATTCAATCACCAGAGTTTGTAAACTATGATTTATGGCAGTGTTTTTCAAATTTGGCAACTTTAGGATGGGTGGACTTCAACTCCCAGAATTCCCTAGCCAGAAATTTGCTAACTTTGAAAAACACTGGTTTATGGCAATGTATCCTAGTAAACCCAACCAATTATGATTTACTCAATAATTTATTCAATCAATAAATCACTCTTGAGCAAATCATGACTTAGCACAATACGTGAAATAGATCTTTGATTAAAAAGTTAGTTAATGGAAAATCTATCACCCAAATGTTGGAGATGTGGCCATAAATTAGGAACATACTACCACATGTGGTGGATTTGCCCTAAAATAAAATAAAAATATTGGTATAAGATTAAGAGCTGGTTGGAGGAAATCACATTACAAAAGATAGAATTCAAACCAGAGCTCTTCCTACTAGGCATAATAGATCCAAAATTAGAGAAATCTTTGCAATACCTAATACTTCACATACTAACGGCAGCAAGGATTACCATTGCACAAGGGTGGAAACAAAATAATATACCACCAGAGGAAATAGTGATTAGGAAAATTTTACAATGTGCAGAAATGGATAAAATGACAATGGGAATTAAGGAAAGAGAAGATTCAGACTGTTATATATTATATGGAACAAAGTATATAAATGGATAGAAAAAAGAAATCTAAATAAGAATTGGGAAATTTAAATTGATATCGCTGAAATAAAGAACTATATGTTACTAATTATTCTTAACCTTATAGTATTGATTGTGTAAATAAATATAATGTAAATGTATGTATTCAGTAGAAGAATTGAACAAAAATAGACAATATGCATGTCGATACAGAAGGCTGTAAAAATAGCATATAACGTATTGTTATGTTTGTCATGTTTTTACTCTGTTTTTGTCCTTGTTTTTTTTTTCTGTTTTTAAAAGTAAAAAGCTTAATAAAAACTATTTTTAAAAAAAGTTAGTTAATGGAGATTTCTCTCTAAACACTCTAAACACTTATTGCTTAACGCATTATAAGCCACCCTGAGTCTCTGGAGAAGGGCGGCATATAAAAATAAATAAATAAATAAATAAATAAATAAATAAATAAATACATACATACATACATACATACATACATACATACATACATACATACATACATCTTCCTCGGCTCCAGTTCCGGCTTCAGTCCTGGGTATCTTTTAGAGGTGGAAAACATACAAATTCAATATGAAAGAAACAAAGCAACATGACATGAGCTGTAGCTGGCAATAAACCTGCCCCATAACACAGAAATTTAATTATGCCATACAGGTAGTTCTCAACTTACAAGAGTTCATTTAGTAACCTTTCAAAGTTACATCAGCGCTGAAAAGAATGACTTATGATCATTTTTCACACTTATGACCATTGCAGCACCCCCTCCATGGTCATGTGACCAAAATTCAGATGCTTGGCAATTGACTCAATTGACTCATATTTATGAGTCCCGGTGCAGTGTCCCAGGCAAGGGTGAAATGCTACCGGTTCGCTCCTGTTCGGGCGAACCGGTAGTGATAAAAACTACCAGTTTGGGTGAACCGGTAGTTAGCTACCGGTTCGGTTGAACCTGTAGTTTAAAAAGCTACCAGTTTGGTCGAACTTTTATTTCCAACGATCAGCTGTGCCACGTGGTTTAGCTTTGCTAGAAAGAAGGAAAGCCTGCTTTTGAGCGAAGCTAAATAGCGCAGCACAGCTGATCCCCCCTCCCTATTCTACTTACCTTCCCAAGCCTCCTTTTGGCGTATACTGTGCATGCGCACACAGTGTGCATTTGGTGCACAGCGCGCATGTGCAGGCAAAGAACCGGTAGCAAACTGGTTCAGATTTCACCACTGGTCCCAGGGTCATATGATACCGTTTTGCAACCTTCTGACAAGCAAAGTCAATAGGGAAGACAGATTCACTTAACAAGTGTGTTACTAACTTAACAACTGCAGTGATTCACTTAACGACTTATCAACAAGGGTTGTAAAATAGGCCAAAACTCACTTAACAAATGTCTCACCAACAGAAATTTTGGGCTCAATTATGATCGTAACTCAACCTATACTTTCATTACTGGATAACATTGTTAACTGCTCTACTACTTTCAGACCAGGAGCTTAAAAGCAACCCACAAACAGATTAGAGCCATGTTTCTCAACCTTGGCAACTTTAGATGCTTTGACTTTGGTTTCCAGAATTCTTCAGCCAGCATTGCTGGCTGGGCAATTCTGGGATTTGAAGTCTACACATCTGAAAGCTGCCACGGTTGAGAAACAGTGGATGAGAGAATATCTGGGTATGTGAGCACTCTCAATCCTTGATACTGCTGTAGCTGATTTATATTGCACTGGAATAGTCATTTTTGTGTAAGGAAAAGCTTCCCATGACAATTCTTCAACCACAAAACGATGATTCAACTGTGCGAGTCATTTATTCTTGATCCAGACTGTTTTGAACAGAATTCCGAATGCAAAATTCACCGGCTGCAGAAACATCCTTTACTTTTTTTAAAAAAAGGAAGTTGATTACTCATAACAGCCCTGATTTGGAATGAATGTTCTGCTGGCCTTACCTAATAAATTTTCCTACCTTTGGGTGAGGCTGAGAAAACCTTTTTGTGACCTCTTTTTCTTCTAGTTACCCAACCTTTTGTCCTCCAAATATGGTAAGAGTGATACAACTTCCAAAATTATCAGCCAACATGATGGTGATTGTAATCAAACCTATCTGGGAGGCCCTGGTAGGAAAAAAAAAGTACTATTATACTGTATATATACTTACGCACAAGTGATACTGACATCAGTGTAGATAAGAATGCTCTGCTGGGTAGTTTTCAAAGACAGTGTAGCACAGGTAATCCTCGATTTACGACCACAATTGAGCCCAAAATTTCTGTTGTTGAGACATTTGTTAAGTGAGTTTTGTCCCATTTTATGACTTTTCTTGATACAATTGTTAAGTGAGTCATTGTAGTTGTTAAATTAATAATACAGGTGTTAAGTGACTCTGGCTTCCCCATTGACTTTGCTTATCAGAAGGTCGCAAAAAGGGATCACATGACCCCAGGACACTGACATCATAAATATGAGTCGGTTGACAAGCATCCCAATTGTGGTCAGTTTAGTTTATTGGATTTATATACCGCCCTACTCCCGAAGGACTCAGGGCGGTGAACAGCCACAAAGTAAAATACATATATACAAAATTTAACCAAAAACCCCAATAATTTAAAAACAAATTAAAATTTACATTTTAAAAGGAAAAGGGGAGAAAATGAAGATTAGGCCAGGCCAGCTTGATGGAATAAAAGGGTCTTGAGGTCGCGGCGGAAGGTGCGTAGGTCCGGGATCCTCTGTATCTCGGTGGGGAGCTCATTCCAGATAGTAGGTGCCCCCACAGAGAAGGCCCTCCCACTAGGGACCGCCAGTCGACACTGTTTGGCCGATGGCACCCGGAGGAGCCGCTCTCTATGAGAGCGTACCGGTCGGTGGGAGGCTATTGGTGGTAGCAGGCGGTCCCGATTTTGAGAGTAGGAGTTGAATATCAAGAAACTTTGGTCTCATCAAGCAGACTATGTTCTCTCTTCCTCTTCTCACAGAAGGTCTACAGCATTCTCAACTGCACAAGAGGGAGATAATTCAAAAAGTGCACCTCTCCCTTTTTATTTCTGCCAAGAACTGTCTTTTAAATGTTAACCTGCTGCTAAGCTCTGAAAAGCTCCAAGGTTGCTTGATGTGATAATTCCCCAAACCCCCCACCCCCCAACTTCATGAGAACACTGGGAAAAAATCTGCAGATTTGTGTTCTGGGAATTGCAAGAAAAGACTTAAGTGGCAAGAGGAGAAAGAGAAAGAGGGGGGGAGGGAGGGAGAGAGAAGGAGTGCAGTGTTTATCTTCTCTTTGGGTTGTGCCTCCATGTGGAAGACTGAAATGACAATTTCATGTTCTAGCTTGCCATCAGAAACATCTTTTCCGTGGCCTTCAATTTGGCAAAGCTCAAAGCTCTAAACTAAACAGTCTATATTGCATGGTTCGCTGTAACCAACAACATTTTGGAAAAAAATACTATTAAAGAAAAGCCAGTAAAAACCAGTCTCCAAAATAAAATGAGGAGGAAAAGAATATCATAAATATAGTTGTAGTTGCTAGACTATGGTTCCTAGACTGTAGTTGCATGACCTAGCACAACATAAAATGTTGTGCTATGTATTTATGTAAGACTGAAAATTTAAGCATTTATACTATGAAATAAATCTCAGTGAGATGAATTTCTGGGAAAATATGCCCAGGCTTGCACTGAAAAGTTGGATTCGCACTTCACAGTATGTAATGATTTGTCTTAAGTATGTTTCCTGGGGAAAAGATGGTGACTGGGTCATGTTTTGGGTGTATGTCCATAGACATCTCTGCTCTTATTGATTATTCATATTATACATTATTAATTCTGTAAGTTATAGTAAATTTTATTGGAAAAGGCATTTCACTTACAAGGAGGTAAAAGAAAACATGTATAAATTAGGGTATAGCATTTAATCTTTTTGGACTGTTGCCTTCTGGCAGAAGATACAGAACAATTAAAACTCGGACCACATGTTTTCTGAATAGTTTTTATCCCAGAGTTATAATTGCACTCAACAATGAACTAAAGGGCCACCATCAGTGAGCTGTTGGACAGTATTACTTGGTCTGTTGTGTGGATGTTTGGGTGGTTTAGGGGTGGAGAATTGTGGTGGATGGGAGTGTGATTGGGGATTGTTATGTGTGTTGGACCTGGTCTTTGGGTGTTAAGTGAATTTCATTGTATGGGTATACTGTGTATATACATACAATCACAATAAAATTATTATTATTATAAAAATGCATATATCTTAAAATTATTTTAGGTAGAATAAAATGAGCATTAACAATAAACTTCTATTGACTGGAACATAGGAACTGAAGTTAGTAGTAAGTTTATTGCTGTAACCACAAGTCGTAACATATAGCACACTATAACGCACAATAGCAATAGAATAGTAGGTTTATAAAATGAAATTAGAAAAAGAGCGCAAGAAGGTTAAAATAAGATAAAGCTAGGACTACAACGGACATCTTAAATATTTCTAAGTTTAAAAGCAGCAGAGCAAAAGTAGCAACCTAACTGCTAGCAGTTGTAAACACAATTTACACAGCTTAATTGTTTGAGGTTCAAGCCCTTGAGTTTTATTTATGTATTTATTTTATTAAGAAAATGTATAGGCCCACCCCACTCATTCGGAGTGGCTTTGGGCAACTTACAGGAATAAAATTATACCATAATACCATACATATGGATGGTAAGTGAACTTGGGGTTTATTAGGAATTTGTATTAAATTCCTAATAAACCCCAAGTTCACTTACCATCCATATAATCTAACCCTTCAAAAGCACCTGAAGTCTAAACCATTTGGAGAACATTACCAGCCCACAAATCTACTTCCATTGAGCCAGATTAAATGCAGCTTTTTCCCAAATGTTCAATCTCAGTAAAGGCTGGGAGACACATATCTTTAGGCAAGGTAGCTACTATGGCTGAGCAATCCTTCAATATGAGAAAGTTTTAAATAAGTAGGTCTGAAAATTGCTTATCTTCTGTTGGATTACATCCCAGTTTTGCAGATAAACCTTGTCCTTTCTCAAAGCGACACTATATTATTCTTCCCTTCTTCGGCAGTTGAAGCCCCGGGTAAAACAAAAACAAAGAAATATTCAGCCTTCCTCTGTAAGTCTAAATTTTATAAGAAGGATATCAGTAAGGAGAATCTGTTATCATCGTCTGTAAGATATGTGGCTGCTTTAAGAACCACTTCATTGAAACCACTTTTATCCCAACAATTCTTATTCTAAATTATTAGGGTCAAGCAGTGGTGAAATCCAATTTTTTTTACTACTGGTTCTGTGAGTGTGGCTTGGTGGGGCGTGGCTTAGTGGGTGTGGCAGGGGAAGGATACTGCAAAATCTCCATTCCCACCTCACTCCAGGGGAAGGATACTGCAAAATCCCCATTCCCTCTCAACTCCTGGGGGAAGGATACTGCAAAATCTCCATTCCCACCCCATCCTGGGGCCAGCCAGAGATGGCATTTGCCGGTTCTCCGAACCACTCAAAATTTTCACTACCGATTCTCCGAACTACTCAAAATTTTCACTACCGGTTCTCCGAACTACTCAAAATTTCCGCTACCAGTTCTCCAGAACCTGTCAGAACCTGCTGGATTTCACCCCTGTGGTCAAGGTTTCTCTCACTCTCTGATAAATACATAAAATGCCTGGCTAGTTAATCATAGGCACGATGGCTAAATAATGAAGCAAATGTCAATTGAAAAGGTGATCTAAGGACAATTTAAAACAAGAAGTGGTGTGCTGTAAATGAAGGAGTTTCCTGAATTCCAGGTCAAGAATTCTATTTGCTTTGGAGGCAAACAGCGCTTTAGAAAACAACTGAAATCAAAGGCAAGGAACAGCCAATGAGAGAAGAATAATGCGTGAATAATGTCATTACAACAGTGGGGCTAGGCTGACTTAATAATATCTGATTGGAGCCAGAAGGTTTTTTCTGTTGTTCTTTCTTGTTTAAAAAAAAAATCAGAACATTCTTTTCGACTTAGGTACCTTACATACTATACTAAGGATCAGGTTGACGAGTGGGAAGGGAGATGGCAACAACAGGCCCAATCGTAACCCTTTGTAAAGTTATCAAGATCAAGATCCCAAAATTGTTTGTCTGCAGTAGATGGCTCAAACAGACAGAATAATAACTAATGGAATTGGTTGAGATCAGAGGTGGGTTTCAGCAGGTTCTGACCAGTTCTGGAGAACTGGTAGCAGAAATTTTGAATAGTTTGGAGAACCGGTAGTAAAAATTCTGGCTGACCCCGCCCCCATCTATTCTCTGCCTCCTGAGTTCCAGCTGATCGGGAGGAAATGGGGATTTTGCAGTAACCTTCCTCTGGATTGGGGAGGGAATGGAGATTTTACAGTATCCTTCACATGCCACACCCACCAAGTCACTCCCACCAAGCCACACCCACAGAACCGGTAGTAAAAAAAATTGAAACCCACCAATGATTTGGAGGCTTAAAGTATGACCAAAACAAAAGCTAAATTTGATTTATTTTTAATTCTTAATGAATTAACATTACAGTGCATTAAGTATAACTATGATCACCACATTTGTATTTCAGAGAATCATGCTAAAAATTAAAATTTATGAGCAATTTTTGAAAGGTTCTTGGGAGCTTCTGCAAGGGATGCAGGTCTCTTTTCTCCAAGGAAGCAATTCAACTATGATTTATTTGCATTTTATGTATTTAGTATGCCATACTCAACACAAAATCAACCCCAGAAGATGGTTAGTAGTTCTTATGTTCTACCACCCTTGGGATTCCAGCTCAACATATTTGAGGGGAAAATGCACTACTACACATATGTTTGATATCCCAAATCAAAATGTCACTTTCTACTTTCTGAGTAGCAGAAGCCATTGTCAAAAACATACAGTATTTCTTATAATTAGCCTTCTGGGAGATGGTTTGTTTTGGATCATTTTTGCAGCACTGGGAATTGTTCTGCAACTGTGCAGAGATGTTGCTAAGCAGGTAATGCTGGGGATGAACAGAAAGAAATTAATCCTGCAATGCAATGCACCAGTAAACAAGAATCACCTGAACATCACAATCTGACATGAAAAAGGCAGGACATTGAGAGGTTCTTGAAAACACTCTATATGTGAAAGTTATGAATGATTTCTTTCAGTCTGCAAGTTCACTCACAATGGGGAAGATATTTTGGTCCTGTTGTGCACAGAAACAGTTTCCTAGACATTGGTCTTTTGGCTAAGCATCTTGTGCTTTAGAATAGAATAGAATTGAATTAAATAACAGAGTTGGAAGGGACCTTGGAGGTGTTCTAGTCCAACCCCCTGCTTAAGCAGGAAACCCTATATCCATGATGACGAACCTATGGCACACATGCCACAGGTGGCATACAGTGTCCTCTCTGTGGGCACGTGAGCTGTCACCCCAGTTCAGCTCCGCTGTGCATACGTGCACGCCTCCCACCGGCCAGCTGATCATTGGGTCTTTGCCACGCATGCGCCGGGGTGGGGCGCTGTGTGCGAATACACGGGGAGTGCATGCACAGGAGCCATGCATGCATTGCATTGGGGGGGGGTTCGGGTGCACGCACACACATTTGCATGTGCACACGTGCACATTGGGCACTCAGTCCCAAAAAGGTTAGCCATCACTGCCCTATACCATTTCAGACAAATGGTGATCCAATCTCTTCTTTAAAACCTCCAGTGTTGGAGCATTTACAATTTACAAAAGCATTTACAGATTTTCTTCCTTCTTACTCCATGAGTGTATATCAGTATCTGGATTTGCACCTCCACAGCTTTTTATATCTTCCCCTGACTTCTTTTTTATACAATAATTTTATTAAAAATTACGTTGTAGTTTTTGTACATATGGCCACTGAGTTTTTTGGTTTACTTAAGATGTTTTGGAGGATTTTAGTTGATTTGTGTTTTATGGCGGTGCTGTGTAGTTGTAATAGTCTGTTGGATGTCTCTGGGATGTTTTTGATGTACGTCACTGTTATCCTTTTCATAGCTTATGTTAGATGTGCTGTAGAGAGTTGAGTGGTCAGACACTTTTTGATAAAAGTTGTGTGCGTATCCACTTTGTTGGAAAATGTCACATAGGTGGCCTGTTTCCTTTTTCTGATATCAATGCACAACAAAGATTTTGCTTCCTGAACAGTTTTGGGTGTATAGACTTTTGGCTCTAATCTCAAAAATAACTTGTAATTTAATCTACTACAGGGGTGTCAAACTCACTTCATCATGGTGGTGTCACGTGACATATTGGGATTTTCCCCCCTTCGCTAAACCGGGCGTGGGCGTGGCCAGCATGTGACACATCCAGCCCGCTGGTCGGGAGTTTGACAGCCCTGATCTGCTACATAGCATATTACAGAAAGGCTCTACTCCACATTAAACTTGGACTGATGAAAAAGTTTGTGAAAGTGATGAACAAATAAAGTGAAGATTTTTGTTATTTGAGATAGATGTTTCCAAGAATTACTGATGCCAAGATTAAGGAAGTCATGTCCACAGATTAGATATGTCATCAATGACAAGATGTTTGAAGATCTGTTAGTGAGGCTAGAGCAAATCATCTGGAAAGCATTCGAGGATGTGCTTGAGAATTTTCCTGGCAACTAGAGAGCACCAAACTACATTTAGATTGGTTAACAATTTTCTGATAGCACACAAAGCTGTCACTGAAGTTTCATTTTCCGCATTTACATGTGGATTTCTTTCCTGAAAATTCAGGTGCAGTCAAGTGATGAACATGGTGAAACGTTTCACCAGGACATTGCTGCAATGGAAAATAGGTAACGGGGCAACTGGAATTCATCAGTGCTGGTTATCTATTACAGCGAGATGCATCGGACACTGAGTACAAAGAAAAATCAGCAAAGCACTTTTGGTCCTGTTGACATTTATGCAGAATGTCGGAAATATTATGTGATTGAATACATTATAGTCGTTAAAAGTTACTTTCGTATTTCTCAAGATTCTTATGTGATATAATCACTCTGAAATTATATTTTGTTCAGTTTGAAGGGGTCTATCATAATCCCCAAAATATTGTCAGGAAGCAAAACTCTTCTGTTGAGAATATCCAGGAAGCATAGCATGTTGTTATTTTCTTCTTCCTATGTGAATTTTATGCCTTTGAAGATATTGTTGATTGTTTCAACTGCCTTCTCTAGCTGTTCCTTTTTTATTTATGTAGATGTCATCTACATATCCAATCCACACTTTTGGTTATATGCATTTGTTGTTGTTGTTAGTTGCGAAGTCATGTCCGACCCATCGCGACCCCATGGATAACGTTCCTCCAGGCCTTCCTGTCCTCTACCATCCTCTGGAGTCCATTCAAGGTCATGCCTACTGCTTCAGTGACTCCATCCAGCCACCTCGTTCTCTGTCGTCCCCTTCTTCTTTTGCCCTCAATCTTTCCCAGCATTAGGCTCTTCTCCAGTGAGTCCTTCCTTCTCATTAGGTGGCCAAAGGATTTGAGTTTCATCTTCAGGATCTAGCCTTCTAAAGAGCAGTCAGGGTTGATCTCTAGGACTGACCGGTTTGATCGCCTTGCAGTCCAAGGGACTTGCAGGAGTCTTCTCCAACACCATAGTTCAAAGGCCTCAATTCTTTGGTGCTCAGCAGTTTTTATGATCCCACAGCCATACATTGCAATTGGGAAAACCATAGCCTTGACCATACGCACTTTTGTTGGCAGGGTGATGTCTCTGCTTTTTAGTATGCTGTCTAGATTTGCCATACCTTTCCTCCCCAGGAGCAAATGTCTTTTAATTTCTTGGCTGCAGTCCCCATCTGTAGTGATCTTGGAGCCCAGGAAAATAAAATCTGTTACTACCCCCATTTGTTCCCCATCTATTTGCCAGGAGGTTGTATGCATAGGAGTGCCATATCCCAAAGGTGCTTTTTCAAAAGGCAACCGAATTTTCTTTGTTTTGCTTGAAGACATTTCGCTTCTTCAGTTCTGAGAAGCAAAAACGTCTTCAAGGAAAAACAAAGAAAGTCCAGTTGCCTTTTGAAAATGCACCTTTGGGACAACCATGACTTGAATGACTGAGAATCTCCATAGACCTAGAAGTGCTATGGCTTCTAAACACTGTATCACCATCTCTACTAAGAGTCCTGAGAGTGATGATCACATGGACATTCCTCTGGTTTGTTGGTATATTTGTCCATCAAACTGAATATAGGTGATGAGGCAGAGTTGATGAGGTCCATGATTCTGAGTACTTCTACCTTAATGCATTTGATTAGGTTGAGTATATGTTGTGGTATTGCTACCACACAGTATTTCGCTAGTGCTCAGTCTATGGATGTAAACAGTGTTTGACATTGAATGAGACAATAATTTCATCTTCTATTTGTAGGATTTTTGGGAGGCACTGTAATAGGGGGTTGATATATGCTCCTCTCTATGAGGATCATTTGTTTGGCAGGGTTTTTTTTTGTAAATTTTGACTTCTTCCAGTTACAGTCCTGTCCAACCAAAACCCTATTGCCCAGTAGTGGGTTTCAAAAAATTTTACTACTGGTTCTGTGGGTGTGGTTTGGTGGGCATGGCATGGCTTGGTGGGCATAGCTTGGTGGGCATGGCAGGGGAAGGATACTGCAAAATCTCCATTCCCTTCCCAATCCAGGGGAAGGATACTGCAAAATCCCCATTTCCTCCCGATCAGCTGGGACTTGGGAGGCAGAGAATAGATGGGGGTGTGGCCAGTCAGAATTTTTACTACCGGTTCTCCAAACTACTCAAAATTTCCGCTACTGGATCTCCAGAACTGGTCAGAACCTGCTGAAACCCACCTCTGCTATCGTCCAATTGCCTTATTTCTGACAAACCTGCTAGGTTTTAAGCCCATTACTGTTTCTCAGTTCTATGGCAACCCACCAGGTTCCAGGTAGTTCTCCAGATACTGCTCAGCTGTAGCTCTGTCAATTCCAGCTAGCATAGCAAAAGTGAAAGATTCTGGAGGTAGTTATTCAGCAATACCTCGAGAATTATAAGATGGGAAGGGCAAGAATTAATTTCAAATAAACTTAATACGTCATTGGATGACAGTAGTAGAGAAGATGGAACTTTCCACTACCTTTAATCCCCAAAATAGCTGTCCTGGGCCTCCTGCAAAAGGCCATTGCGATAGCAAAAGGCCACATGAGTGGAGTAGCAGGGCAAGATAAGCACAGATGAAAACTATAAGTCTCTGTGTTATGTATTTCCTGGGATATATCCCACAGCAGCTTCTTCGCTTTGAGATTTACCAATAAATGTCAAGAGCATTTTTGACAGAGGCTTATTTTAGAGATGTACTCTGTCTATTAGGATTAATGCCATGATTTGCAGGCAGAATACAATGGTTCAGATCATGGCATTTCCATTTGAAAAGCTCTCCGGGATCTTTTTTTTGTGTGTGTGTCAACCACAAAAGATTTCTTTTAAAAACAAGTAAACATGTCCAGGCAGAATAATAACGACACAGAGCTAAACTGCGGGACATATACAACTGTAATCCCTGCTGCGTTCTGTTTTGTTTAAAATGGGGTTGCACAAGCTTTTGATAGATGCCAATCCTCCCACTCAATTGGCTATTCTTCAATGGGGTAGGGAAGCTCCCTCCCCTCCTGTTATTGGTCCCTGCCCTCCATGGTCATTTTTTTTTAAATAAAAAAAAAAAAAAACCACACTAGTGCATCAGTAAAAATCTGGAATATTTTTTTTTAAAAAGATGATACCATATGACATTCTTAACTAAGACCGCATGAGAAGGAACAAAATACAGAGCGCTGTAGTTAAAACTGGGGTGGTGTAGTGATATCATTACAAAAGAAGAAATTAACCATGCCAAGGAAGAATGAAAATAGATTACTTTGGAAATGATCACTAAAGAGAAGCAGCAATTGAGAAATAGCCCAGACATATGCAGTTCAAGATTGTAATAAATAAAAAAAGAGGTCTCTTTCTTATCACACCATGATTCTCACACAGTTGTAAGTATTCCTTTACTTAAGAACAAACTTGCTACTTCAAGAAAAAAAGACTCTATGTCAGTGATGGGTAAACTTTTTGCCATTATGTGCCAGGAGCAGGGGGGGGTTGTCGTGTGCCTGCGTGCCCACACCCATAATTCTATGAACACTTCCCCCATGCATGTGCTGTCAGATGTAAATGCCTTATTCTCCAATGTGTAAATAGTGTACAGACAGGGTATCAGGGGTTAACTTATTCTTCACTTCTTAATGTATTCATAATTCACCACTCCCACATATAGCTCCACCCATTGTATATATAAGGAGCTACCTACACCATTTCCCTTGCTTCTATCTGTGAATATTCAGTGAATATAGAATGCCTAATGTAAATAAAGAATATATAGTTAAATCTTTAACTCTTGTTGATCTTATTGAGTCTGATCCTGAAAATATTGCAACAAACTGGTAGCATAGGATGGTTAATTGACTCAATAAAAAAAGCTTTAAGATGTCTAAGAAAGATAGGCCCAACACCAGGGCCTACAGCAAAGAAATGGAAACGGAACAAGAAATAATCAACGAATCCACCAATGCAATTTCGAGAGAATCCGAAGAATACACCACTGAAGACGAAGAAATAATTGATGACCAGGAGGAAACCGAAATAGGAAATAACGAACTCAGGTCAGAGATATTAAAACTATTAAAAAGTCAGAAGAATGATGAAAGCCTCATCGCGAACCTCCAAGATATGCTGAAGAACAGCGGAGCAGCGAGAGAGAAAAACATCACCAATGAAAAACCCAAAGATCCAAAAATAGTGAGTAATATGACTGCGGAGAAAATCATTACAAAGAAGAAAAACGATGATCCCGCACAAAAATTTGAATGGCGGCCATCTTGGTTTCAACCGGCCTCCAAGATGAACGAAGCAGAGCCAATCAGCAAGCTCAATTCAAAATTTCTGGCGCGAAAAATATTATCAGACAACGAAAACAAAAAGGAAGATTCAAACACCTCAGAAGAATCAGAACCAGAAAGCGAGGAAGATCCAACAAAACACCAAATAAAATCAGCGATGAAAACGCTCTTTGCTGCATTTGGGCCAAAACTGAAAATTACTAAAAAGACACCAAAAAAGCGAACGAGCAAGCCAATGCCTCAAGACCTGCCCGCTCCCATCCTGACTACTAGAACGCTGACGCCGGAACCCAGAGAGCCCTGCCGATACCGCCCTACGCCGCAGACCGAAGCAAGCACCAACGCTCTCAATAGAAGAGGAAGAACAGCCACCGTCGCCAGAACCCCCAAAGTCGAACCAGAGACCGACTCATCTGAAGAAGAGCAGAGCGAGCAAGCCGCAATGAGGAGAACCTTCTACGACGACGCCGAAGAAGAAATGAGCATCGCGCATGCGCGAAACTACGCTGACGATCCGGGAAGACATGAACAGGAGAGAAGATCATGCAGACTCGTAGCGAGCATCCCCACGCCGTTTTGCAATTTTCTGCATTTACGAGACCACGGACTACCTCAGGTTGTAAGTAATGGACCCAATAATGTCGGAAATTTACCCAGTGACTTCCCAAAACTAAGGGTTGATGGCATTAATTTACAAGAATGGTATCAACAGCTCCAGGTTGTCTTTATGAAGGAAAACTTACTGTTTTTTATCACTAGTCCCCCAAAAAGACCTTGGACACTAAAAATAGATTGTTTACACCATAGAGCTTTTTTCTTAATAATATCTAGTGTGTCTCCTGCAATGTATCACAGCATTAAGCCAAATTTGACTGTTTCAGAAATTATTCAATGCATGTTTAATTTGTTTCACAGTGACAGTGTAGCCACCACCACAAGGATATCTAAAGACTTCTTTTCATCTAGGATAAAACCAGGGGTTTCCATAAGTGAACATTTAATATCTTTGAACAAAATAAGAGCTGAACTGCATTTGAGGGGGGAGGTGATTTCAGACCAAACAATGAAAAGTGTCATTATCAACTCACTTGATCCATCATGGGACAATTTTATGTCACATTTAGACACAATCAATCTAGGATATTTATCCATAGAAAGTCTATCTAACAAATTGATAACAGAAGATAATTCTAGAAGGAATCGTTCTAACAATCACACAGAACATAAACCATATAGGAAAGTAGCTTTCCAAGAAAAATATAGTGGAACATTTAAATGTCATAATTGTGGATCCAGGGAACACAATAGAAGAGATTGCCCAAAATTCTTAAAAGAAAGATATAGATCAGAATACAGAAACAAATACGATTATAGACAGCCTTCCATAGAAAGGCATAGATATAGGAGCCCACCAAATCACAGAGAGAATAGAGGGGGCAGAGACAATTCAAAGGATAGAAAGTCTGGTTCACTGAATGGATTAAATAAACAAGACAACACTAACACACAACAAAGTGAGAACAATAATTGGCTTATTGATTCTGGAGCAACTAATCACACCACTAATAACAAAAGTATATTGTCTTCATTTGCAGAAGATAAATTTGTAATTAAGGTAGCTAACCAAGAAAAGGTTCAAGTATTAGGTAGAGGAAATGTAACCTTACCTGGTCTAGGAAAAATAGAGGGGGTATTACTAATACCTGAAATACCTCATAACATATTAAGTGCCATAAAACTAAGCAGAGATTCTGACATTAACATTGTCTTTTCAAAAGGAAAGGCAACTTTGGAAAAGAATAAAATAAATGTAGGCACTGTGGTGACTAAAGGAGGACTACCTTACCTAATAACAAAAGAAAAATGGTTACATAACATTGATTCAAATATGGAAGATTGTATTGAGATAGATGATGAGAATGTTAGCAACAGTGACAATGATGAATGTAAAATATCTCATGATCACACAGATGCACACAACGATAAGAAGCCAAAGATAGGCAAACCAATTCATGATGAGTGTGCTCACATATTGCATAGGAAGTTAGGACATGCCAGTTTTCCTGTAGTGCAAAAAATGACTGAACACGCAGAAGGTGTCAAAATAAAAAATTGTGAAAATTATCTGGAATGCTCAGTATGTAAATCTACAAAACTAAAAACTAGTCCCAGGCCAAAAAAATCTACCAGATCAACTAACAAAATTTTTGATTTAGTACACATGGACTTAGTTGGTCCATTAACCCCATCAATCACTTATAGGAAACGTTACTTCCTGACAATAGTGGACGATTATAGCCGCTATGGATTTGTTTACACATTAAAACACAAAGATGAAACATTTCAAAAATTTAAAGAATTTTACAAACGCATAGAAACACAACACAACATCAAAATAAAACAAATTATGACAGACAGAGGATGCGAATTCATGTCTAAAGAATTCTCACAATGGTTAAAAGACAAAGGAATGTTACATTACACATCTAGTCCATTTTCTCCGTTCCAAAACGGGATTGCAGAGAGAAAAAATTCCACATTACAAACCATGATTAGATGCACATTGGAAGATGCTGGCTTAAGCAAACAATTCTGGTCAGAAGCCTTACATTATTCAAATTACACACAAAATAGAACATGGTCCAGCATTATAAATAAGACACCATATGAAGTGATGTATAATAGAAAACCAAAATTAGCACACATGCATATATTTGGAGTCACAGCAGACGTACACATACCTAAACAATTAAGAAGAAAGGGAGAAAATGTGTCCAGGAGACTCAGATTTATGGGATATGAGACTGGCACTAAAGGATACAGATTCATTGATAGTAACAACAAATTTATAGTCTCCAGAACAGCTGTGTTCCATGAACAAGCTAACTGGTCTAAATTACATCTTAATGAGATATTCCCAAATAAACATGAAGATACAAAATCTCATGAGAAAGGGACTATAGAAAAACAAAATATCGACAAATATAGAAACAAAACTAAAACTTGGACAAATAGCCAACTCAAAATAAAGACAGACACACTAACAAAAAAGGAAGCAAGATATTTGCATGATAACGATAGTAAACCCGAGAAAATCATTAGAAACACCAGAAATCAAATGCCAAATAAATACAAGGATTATGTAATGCACATGAATGGTGAACCAACAACACCCAATACATACGAGGAAGTGTTAAAACTTCCTCACGAAGAAAAAGAAAAATGGGAATTAGCAATGAAGAAAGAGATGGAAAGTTTACAAGGACTAAATGTATTTACACCTGCATCTGCACCTAAAGATAAGACAATTATTGGTACCAGATGGATATATAAAATTAAGAATTTAGAGGGAGGAAATACTCTATACAAAGCTAGATTGGTTGCACAGGGTTATGCACAGAAATATCCAGAGGACTATACTGACACGTATTCCCCCACTGTAAGAACAGAGAGTGTCAAAACAGCTCTAGTGGTAGCTTCAGCACTCAATCTAGATGTATTCCAATATGACATACAGACTGCGTACCTACACGCAAAATTAGATAAAGAAATATACGTGAGAGCACCTCATAGTCCACACACAAACAAAAATGAGACTTGGTTGTTAAACAAGAGTTTATACGGGCTAAAACAATCTGGTAAACGGTGGTATGATTGTTTAGTAAAAGTACTTAAGACCATGGACTTCAACGCTACCACTGCTGATAATTGTTTCTTTGTCAAGAGGGGTGATGATTACATTGAATTTGTATTGATTTATGTGGATGACATTTTATACATAGGAAAACATAAAGAAAGAAGAGAAACTTTTGTAACTAAACTAAATGAACATTTCTCATTGAAATCTTTAGGCAAGGTAAACAAATACCTTGGTGTCCAAATTAATAAGACAAAAAGGGGATTCAAACTTACCCAGAGAGATAAGATCATAGATCTTTTGAATAAATGCAACTTAAACAATGCCAAACCTTGTGATACCCCTATGCAAACTGACTTTCTAAGGAATTCTGATGAATCTTCTCCCGAGTTCAAGGACAATACATTCTATAGATCAATCATAGGTTCACTCCTTTACATATCTAATTGGACTAGACCGGACATCGCTTTACCACTCAATTTATTATCTAGGCATGTCAGCAAACCAACAATGTACCACTGGGAAGCTGTTAAAAGAATTTTAAGATATTTAAAAAGTACACTAGACTTTTGTTTAATGTTAGAACCTAATGATATTAAAGAACCAAAGCTTACGTGTTATGCAGATGCAGATTGGGCTGGAGACACCTCATGCAGAAAAAGCACATCTGGTTATGTATTTCTCTTAAATGACTGTCCAGTTTACTGGTACACTGGTAAACAAGAACTAGTGGCTACTTCAACAACAGAAGCGGAATATGTTTGTTTATCCAAGGCCGCAAATAATCTTGTATGGTTTAATGATTTAATTTCAGATGTCTGGAAAAAACCTGCTCTGCCTTTTGTTATGCATGAAGACAATAAAGCAGCTATTGAAATATCTAGATCTGATGCCATTGGACAAAGGTCCAGACATATAGATATAAAATTTAAACATGTGAGACAATTATCTCAGGATGGATTTATTAAAGCAGTGCATTGCGACACTTCAGAACAATTAGCTGATATATTAACGAAGCCTTTACCTTCTAAACAGCATAAATACTTAACCTCTAAGTTGTATGTTTTGTATTGTCCTGAATCTGAATGTAACTGGTGTTGTATAACGAATCGGCATTTAGAGGGGGATTTGTCAGATGTAAATGCCTTATTCTCCAATGTGTAAATAGTGTACAGACAGGGTATCAGGGGTTAACTTATTCTTCACTTCTTAATGTATTCATAATTCACCACTCCCACATATAGCTCCACCCATTGTATATATAAGGAGCTACCTACACCATTTCCCTTGCTTCTATCTGTGAATATTCAGTGAATATAGAATGCCTAATGTAAATAAAGAATATATAGTTAAATCTTTAACTCTTGTTGATCTTATTGAGTCTGATCCTGAAAATATTGCAACATGTGCGCATGACATCCCCCTCCCCCCTCCTGGCATGCGATGGCATGGTAGGCCCATTTTTCATTCTCCCCAGCCTCCAGAGCCTTTCTAGGAGTCTGGGGAGGGTGAAAATGGCTTCCCCACGCCCCCCCGGAGGCCTTCCGGAGGCAGGAAACAGCCTGTTTCTCTACTTCTGGTGGGCCCAGAAGGCCGGAAAATCCACTGGCTGGCATGCGCATGTGCACCAGAGCTGAGCTTACATGCCCACCGATATGGCTACGCGTGCCATAAGTGGCACACGTGCCTTAGGTTCGCCATCACGGCTCTATGTCCTCTCTGAAGGAGGTTGAGGGAAGATAACACTTGCCCACCACCACCCAACAAGATTTGTTATAATCATAGTTGCCATAAGCCACAAAATATTAGGGGGAATAGAAAGGAAAGGCCTCACAAATATCACTCTTCAGAGTCCGTATCAAAGGCTGTAGGAGAGCTTTGGCTATTTACAGGTTCCACAGTTGTGGCCATCTTTGTTTCCTTAAATGGCATCCAATATAAACTTGATAAGTTCATTCGAACATTCTAACAGTTCCTGGTGCTAGTAGTTGCCATGCCATAACAGTTAACTTTTTGATGAAAGCCCATTTGAACGGCATTCTGGGGCTGCACTAAAAGAAATGGGTATTGTTTTTTTTTAAAAAATGCAAAGATTTCCTTAAGTCAAGCCCGTATCCTGATGTATACTTAGACACAGGGGTGAAATGCTACTGGTTCGCTCCAGTTTGGGCAAACCGGTAGTGATAAAAACTACCGGTTTGGGCGAACTGGTAGTAAAAAAAGCTACCGGTTTGGGCGAACTGGTAGTAAAAAAAGCTACCGGTTCAGGCAAACCGGTAGTTAAAAAAAGCTACCGGTTCGTCTGAACCGGTATTTCTGATGATCAGCTGTGCCACGTGGTTTAGCTTCGCTAGAAAGCAGGAAATCCTGCTTTCTAGTGAAGCTAAATCATGCAGCACAACTGTTCTCCCCCCCCTTGCTGTTCTACTTACCTAGTGCTTTTGGCGAGTGCTGTGCATTCACCTGCACAGCACGCATTTGGCATGCACTGCGCATGTGCATGCACGCACACAGTGCACATTTGCCACGCATTGTACATGCGCTTGCAGCTAACTGGTGGCGATCCAAGGAGGATTGCACCACTGCTTAGACATGTTCATGTAGTTTTCTTGAAAGCCATATTGCCTCCTTCTAGGATGATGATGATTAACTTTGGCTAGGAAATGGGTGGAGCCAGGATACATAAATGGGCAGAGCTAAGAGGAGAATTGAATTTGATTTCATTCACTACAAGTTAAAAAAACCCATTAATATGAATATTCCTTGGATATTTAATAGTTTTCATCTTTTTTCCAATTTGGGAGTTAGGTTTAATGGGGCAGTGGGGTTCATATGTAGGTTTCTTGGTCTACATGTAGCCCTGGGGCCAAAGTTTGCCTTTAAAAGAACTGAAAGAGACAACCAAAATAAATAATTTGGAGCAGAAATATGGAGTATTAATGCTAGTAAATTGGGCTAAGCTTCAGTTACTTCTGTAGGTACTATTAAACACAAAGGGGAAAAGATAGATATTGTTTGCACTCTCTTTCTTTCTCAGTGTATGCTTTATAGTCACCTTGGGAAGATTTAACATAGAAAAACAGCACATAGAAAAAGGTTAATTTATTATGCCAGCGCTATGTTAAACCAGCATTCTCCTCTCAGGACATCATTTTAAGCTCTTGACCATACTATCTCCAAACGAAAAATGAACAGGCCAATTTTTCAATAATTATTAGAAATTGTGAAATTAGCTTTGAGGAAAATTCTGCCCAACTTTGCCAAGATTTTGCAAGTGTTATAAAATACTTAAGAGTTTTGAAATATTTTTGACATAAACAGGCTGGTGTTGGTTACAGAATGATGGCTGTGATATTATTTGAAAACTTTCTGAATAGAGTTTATGGTTTTTCATGATTGTTTCCATGTTTCTTTCGTCGCAATCTGTGGTAAGATTTGCAAATGATGCCTAGGCTACATTTGGTGTTAACAAATTAGAAATGATGTACTTTTATGATTCAGCTCGTACTGCATTTTAAGGTATTTTATCATTGCTTTAAACTGATTTTATTTTGAGTCATTATGACTATGACAAAACTTCTTAACCATCCATCTCCCTTGTAGAGGGGCTCTATGCATGAGATGACTAGATAGTTTTCTATCCAGACACCAGAAAAGTATCCAGTATAGAAAAGAATTATCTAGGATAGCACTTTGTTAGAGATGTTATAAGGACAATGCTTAAAGATGTTTTTACAATGTCCTATACCAGGAAGAACATGGCGGCTCAGTGGCTAAAATGCTGTGCTTGTCAATCAGAAGGTCGGCAGTTCAGCGGTTTGAATCCCTAGCTCCGTGTAACGGAGTGAGCTCCCATTACTTGTCCCAGCTTCTGCCAACCTAGCAGTTTGAAAACACATAAAAAATGCAAGTAGAAAAATAGCGACCACTTTGGTGGGAAGGTAACAGCACTCCGTGCGCCTTTGGCGTTTAGTCATGCTGACCAGATGACCAATCAGACGTCTTTGGACAGCGCTGGCTCTTCAGCTTAGAAACGGAGATGAGCACTGCCCCCTAGAGCCAGAAACAACTAGCACACGTGTGTGAGAACCTTTACCTTTTTATACCAGGGGTGTCAAATTCACAGCCTGCGGGCGGGATGCATCACGCACTGGCCACGCCCACACCTGATTTAGCGAAGGGGGGGAAAGTCATGATATGTCACATAACGATGCTGTGACAATGCGAGCTTGACACTATACTTATCAAGTTTTGGGAGAAAGTAGTGGATTATATAAATGTAATAATATTCCCTTGAATTAGATAACTAGGACATGGAATTTGACAATTGGATGGAGTAAATGGATTCTTAGTGTCATTATTATAACTAAAAGACTAATATTGCAAAATGGAAAGATAAATGTATGGCCCCATTTACTCAATGGATTGAAGACCTAATTACATTTGTTATTTATAAATGGATTGTCTATAAACATAGAATTTGTATGGATAAATATGAAGAATACAGGATTTCTCTTTTAAATGATATTCTTATAAGTATTAGAAATATACATATACACATTTGTATTAGATAATTATATATAAAATTGAAACTTATAACAACATATTATATGATGTGTCTTATTTTTTCCATTTTCTATTGCATTTTAAAGCATATTTTTAAGCATATTATTTGTATAGCATGTTTTTGTGTTTTGCTTTTGCTTTGTCTATTATTTTAAAACCAATTACACACACACACAACTATAAACGTCTTCCATGCAGACATTGAACAACTAATCTGCTGTAGCTTCAGCAAGACGCGTTGTGTCAGAAATCCCTAGTTCAAAGCTTATCAACATCTGGATTTCAATAGAAAAGACTATTTGTAGCTCAAGGTTGAATTGTGGAGTCCTTGGTGCTCTCTGAGCTTGTTGTTTCCTTGCAAACAAGCTTGCAAACAGCCACATTCCACAGAGCATCAAGGACTCCACAATGCCTTGATTTTTTGGGAATGTGTTAGGTTAGGCGTTCTCTCCTAATCTTCAACTTCTACCTGCAAAATGTAGAAAGTAGGACCTTCAGAAATGGCTCAGCCCTGCCTCAAAGCATTCACTTTGATCTGGATAGTTGCAGTAATTGGATTCAAGGCAGTTCAGACTATCAAGCATATCAAGGTGCTTTGACACCTTCATTTGAAGTGTTGAAGCAAGCCAACCAAGATCCAGCTGGGCTTTTTGATCCAGTGGGAAAGGTGCACTGAGCACATACAATTCAAGAGGCCCTTTGACAACCATTTTTGATCCAGAATTTGAAAGAGGGTGGTGTTTTGCTTCAAAGAGGCATTCAGATGTGTTGGAAGAAATATCCTTCTGGGTTCAGTTCCAAGTGGGGAAAAAGACACTGGAAACATGGAGACTGCTTGGAAAGATGGTTTAATGGTGGACAGGATCACATGGTTTGAGTTCCTGAGCAGAAAAGGGCAGAGATGCTGAGAGCCCCTGGGTTTTATACCCTCTCTGGCCTTGAACTTCCTGGGGCACAGGAAGAGTATCCTGATTGGTTGCTGTCAGAGGTCATAGCTAGTCTTGCTGGCTGATGTAATCTCCCCAGGTGCCATGTGGGGAGTTTCAGTTGCTAGATGGGTCCTATTGTGTTGCAGATGATGGTCCATTGACAAAGGTGTGGGGGTGGGATTGGGTTTCTGCCTCTGGCCCATTGACAAAGGTGGGGGGGAAGCAGGAAGATGGGAGCTGCTTTGTCTTTAAAACATGTTTCTCCATTTCTCATCCAGGGAAATATATTCTGCCTTTTTAATATTTCCCAAAATATTTCATTCTTCTAGGAGAAGGGGTGGGTGCTAACTTCCTACAGATGAAGCTTTGTTAAACCCATGTATCACTTTAAAAATGTGCACACTCTCTTGGATAGCATACTGGGCGTTGCAGTGATTATGTATGGTGAACTATGGTGAATTCCATGAAGCACCGCACATATTTTAAAATCAGGGGTCTCCAAACTTGACAACTTTAAGACTTGTGGACTTCAACTCCCAGACTTCCTCAGCCAGCAAAATTTAAAGTTGCCAAGTTTGGAGACCCCTGTTTTAGATGCTATTCTTGGAAGCCATTAGAAGTCACAGCTAGTGGTTTGCTACTGGAGGTCCTGGATAAGGAAGTTAAAAGAAGCTCAATATGAACTCTGATGGAAAAGAATGGAATACTGAAGTAGCAACACTACAAATTTATTTATTTATTTATTTATTTATTTATTTATTTATTTATTTATTTGTTCAATTTATATGCCGCCCTTCTCCGGAGACTCAGGGCGGCTTACAATGCGTTAAGCAATAGCCTTCATACTTTTGTATATATCTGCTTAGTAGGGTTTTCGCCCCCCCCCCAAGCGGTGTTCTTTTTTATACAAAGTCAGTTTATTGCCCCCACAATCCGGGTCCTCATTTTACCTACTTCGAAAGGATGGAAGGCTGAGTCAACCTTGAGCCTGGTGAGATTCGAACTTGCAGTAATTGCAGGCAGCTGGTGTTACTTAACAGCACTTTAATCTGCTGCGCCACCAAGGCTCTTTGCAATCGTTTAGTTTTTGAAGATAGACTTTGCCACCCGGATGCCATCTACATATGTCAGAAATACAATTTCCATTTTTTCCGTCTATGGAGCATCAAGTTGGGGAAGCTTTTTTTTTTTAAGCTATAAAATTGAAAGTAGTGAGGAAACAATGTGGCCAAGAAGTCTATTGGAACCAGCCAGTCCAGATGCTTAAGAAATATGTGACTGCTGGCAGGAGGCTGTGCTAAAGAGATTTTGCAATAATGATGTCAGGCAACTATGAAAAGCTATTAACTATTAATGATTAACAGCTCTCAAAAACTCCGCTACCACTTAGATTAAGTCAGAAGACCTAAACTAGCAGCAGCTGTCCAAACACCAGATGAGCTGTATAATGAACCAGGACTTTAAGAGAACTGTTCAGGTCAGACTAAACTGTTTCTTAGAGTAAGCAACTTAATTATTTCCTCACTACCGATATTCTGCGGGCCTTTTGAATTTTAATTCCCCCCCATAAACCAGCAAGAAGGAACCAGAAATGACAACCATAGTTCATAAAATATGGTAGGTACTACTTTTCTTCTTGTACAACATAAACCCCTTGCCCTGCTACAATGCTGATACTTTCCCCTAATCAGATGTTCTCCAGATGTATTGAGTTTCAAATCCCAGATTTTCTAGCCAGTGCTGCCTGGGTTATTCTGAAATACTGAAGCAAACAGATTAAAGAAGTCTAGTTTATTAAGACAAGATGCCAAAACAAACTTAAGGAAGCAGAATGGCCTCCATAAACTTTGAAATTTTTTTAGAGCAGTGTTTCTCAATCTTGGCAAGTTTAAGATGTGTGGACTTGACTTCAATTCCCAGAATTCCCCAGCCAGTCATGCTGGTTGAGGAAATCTGGGAGCTGAAGTCCACACACTTTAAAGTTAATAAGGTTGAGAAACACTGCCTTGGAGTATTAAAAAAAACAAAAAACAAACCTGGGATGGGGGAAGAGATGGACAAAGTCCATCTCATGTGGTATAAATCCATCTCATACGGGCATAAGTAGTAAAAGTTAACTGTTTAGTTTAAGTCATTCCTTGACAATCAGCCAAACAGCATTCCTTTCTAGATCTATTCAGTCAGAGGAGATAATTGCTTAACTGCATGTCTTCCAAACAACACAAGATTGTTTTAAATTAGGGTTGTCAGCTGATAGAAGTTTTTGTGCTTGTTGCTGTTGTTGAGTTGAAATGCTCAAATGCTGTTGTTGAGTTGAAAATGCTCATTTCTCATCTTCAGTATAAATGATGGGGGCTGGAACTGCTTTGATGGGAGTTAGAGGAACACAAAAACTATTTAAGTATCTGCATATTACCCACAGCATATATTACCCAGAATTGCTCATAAGCAATTATGAGGAATCACACTATCCTCAATCACTATTCACGGGAAATAATGCCCATTCATATGGCAACCTCATCTATCCAGCTTCTCCATTACTCTGTTTGCTTGTCTGAATTAAACAAGCATTGCTTCATTGTTTCATCAGTTTGCTGAACTAAGTACCAAACCAAGGTCAAAAGAGCCTCTGAAAGGCAGAACTGCCGAGGGTCAAAGATGCTGTATCAAAATTAGTTACTTACTAATTATTAATTATTAGTAATTATTAATTACTTGACCTGGTCAGGCTGCCAGGTGTTTGTTGGCTTTCTTTCTTTTCATTTGCCTTGGTGTTTTGTTTTTTAATAAATGCTTCAAATCCTAGAAAATCTAAGGGCACTGAAATTCAGCATGACCGAGAGTTGCAAGAGGCTGAAAATGACACCAAGGGCACCTTGCCAAGGCTTTACTACTAATGTTGCAAATGGTAAATATAAACTGAGATCCAAGAAGCTTGAGATTGAGCTGTGTCAGCAAACTATCTAGAGATCTCCCCTTGCCCTTCTCCTTACCACTGCAAAGTGGAACCAGAACATGCCAGTGCTAGAAAAAGTGCCTGGGAAAGAAAATTTCGTTCAGACCCTGACTAGCCTTCAGCTGAAGATAAGATCCCTTAGGAAAGAAAGAAACGTTACCTTGTGACAGATGACAGAAGTTGAGGAAATGCAACCCTTACTCTAGAGAAAAAAGCATTTGATAGCATTTTTCATAGGAAATTGTTTCATAGGGTTCTCTCTCCATTTCCTGGACACATTAGTAGTGCCTTATATCCTTTGTTCTCTTTATTAATCTCAGAATTAAATTTGGCAACAGGGCTCAAGTGAACATTATTCTATTACTGCAAGCAAGCCACTATAACTCATTTGTACAGCACTTGGTTGAAATGGGAAAAAAGACCAGGATTCATTTTTCACTAGGGGAATCTAGGTTAAAAAGGCTGACAAGTTAACTGATAATGAGACTGAGCGAAACAGATTCAGTATCAGCTGCCACATGGATGTCAGCAGATGACATGTATGTAATATCATCGTGCAAATGCAGCAACTAACTTTGAGTTAGTAACCCAGGCACAAATATGTCACTGTAGCATCTGCATGGTTATATCACTGCAGAAGTATCATCGTGACATCAGCAGTGATTGATACAGATGCCAATGACTATGTTCATAAGAGGCAAAATGACCTGCACAAGATTGAATAAGCCAGGCTCTCCAGACATTGCAAAATTTCAGTTCTCCATCCCAGCTGGCATGGCCAATGGGAAAAGGGTGCTGGACACTATTAGGCAACATCATCTGGTATACGATAATATACCTGGAGCAGTGGTGTGTTTCAAAAATCTTTACTACCAGTTCTGTGGGTGGGGCTTGGTAGGCATGGCATGGCATGGCTTGGTGGGCATGGCTTGGTGGGCGTGGTGGGGAAGGATACTGTAAAATCTCCATTCCCACCCCACTCCAGGGGAAGGCTACTGCAAAATCCCCATTTCCTCCCGATCAGCTGGGACTCAGGAGACAGAGAATAGATGGGGGCGGGGACAGTCAGAGGTGGCTCATTCTCTGAACTATTCAAAATTTCTGCTACCGGTTCTCCAGAACTGGTCAGAACCTGTTGAAACCCACCTCTAGCCTGGAATCATATTGGGGGCATCTGGAGTATTACAGATGCCCCCAAGAAGGGTAGCTCTGTATCTAAATATATTTTGAGTTGAATTGCATTAGATTATGACTTGAATTGCATTAGTTGTTCTTAGTTTGATTTACAGGATATTTAAGAATTATATTTTTAATTAATAAAATTAAAATATTGAATCTATGGAAGATAAAGTGACTAATGTCCCTTGTTAATATGAATAAATTATTACTATTCCCTTTCCAGGGGAAGAAACGCAGGAGGAGAATGTTCATTTAAAAGAATATATTTTCTTTCCGGTGCACCCTATTTCATAGTTTGCTTTCCTCCATTGTGTTTTGTCTATTAATGTCAAAAAAAAAATGTGTTGGAAATCTCTTCTGAATCACTCTTGCAATTGCATTTTAAATGATTTGTTTTACTGCCTCAAATGGGAAGCATCTATACAAGTTGAAAGAATAGAATAAAATAGAATGGAATGGAATGGAATGGAATGGAATGGAATGGAACGGAACAGAACAGAATAGCAGAGTTGGAAGGGACCTTGGAGGTTTTCTAGTCCAACCCCCTGCCCAGGCAGGAAACCCTACATCACTTCAGATAAATGGTTATCCAAAATCTTCTTAAAAACTTGCAGTGTTGGAGCATTTACAACTTCTGGAGGCAAGTTGTTCCACTGATTAATTGTTCTAACTGTCAGGAAATTTCTCCTTAGTTCTAAGTTGCTTCTCTCCTTGATTAGTTTCCACCCATTGCTTTTTGTCCTGCCCTCAGGTGCTTTGGAGAATAGCTTGACTCCCTCTTCTTTGTGGCAACCTCTGAGATATTGGAACACTGCTATCATGTCTCCCCTAGTCCTTCTCTTCATCAAACTAGACATACCCAGTTCCTGAAACTGTTCTTCTGTTTTAGCCTCCAGTCCCCTAATCATCTTTGTTGCTCTTCTCTACACTCTTTCTAGAGTCTCAACATCTTTTTTACATCGTGGCGACCAAAATTGGATGCAGTATTCCAAGTGTGGCCTTACCAAGACATTATAAAGTGGTATTAACATTTCACGTGATCTTGATTCTATCTCTCTGTTTATGCAGCCTAGAACTGTGTTGGCTTTTTTGGCAGCTACTGCACACTGCTGGCTCATATCTAAATGATTGTCCACTAGGACTCCAAGATCCCTCTCACAGTTAACTACTATTGAGCAAGGTACCACCTATACGGTACCCGTGCATTTTGTTTTTCTTATATTTTGGATCGGCCTCATTTTGCAAAAGAGTCCCACCACTGCAGTTACAGTACCCTGAACAAAACTGCTTTGTTTTATCTCTCCTTATCTCAGGTGCCGGAGTTTCACTTCACGTCACCTAGCAGATTTCAAGTGTGGTTACCTAACAGAACAATAGCTTTTAATCTGGGGGATCATTTTTAGACATGCTGAGGAAAAGAAGTGGAAAGAACAAACTGTATGATCAAAGGTAAATTGCAATTTATTGCAGCTGTTATGTCTCCTGAATGCATTCCAGGGAGCTAATTCACCTTTAAGCTTAGGAATTTGCAAATTAAACCCTACCATGCCAGATGGATATGAGTCAGTCCAACAGTTACTGTGGGTAACATTGTGAATGGTAAATGAGATAATGCTAGTCATGATCTCTCTCCCACTTTAAGTACAACATAAAGCTTGATTTATTTCATCATGTTCAGATGTGGGACAGGGTGGGGGCATGGGAAGACTTTTGTCAGTGTAATTATCTGTTCTTTCCACATTGTTTTTCTGTTGTAACTTGTAAAAAAAAAAAAAAAGACCTGAAGAGGTTTGCTTTTCTGGTCCAATAAAAGTTTACATGACAAATTCTATTATAACCGTTTGAATTAATATGTTTTTGCATGGTTAAAAAAAAAGGAGGGGGGGAAATTTAGGAGATACTTTCAAAGTGTGGTTGCATTTCAAAGATATTAAAAAGAAATTGTCTTTTGGCTATGCAGAAAGACAATCCTCCCAGTGGTGAAATCCAATTTTTGTTACTACTGGTTCTGTGGGTGTGGCTTGGTGGGCGTGGTATGGCTTGGTGGGCGTGGCAGGGGAAGGACACTGCAAAATCTCCATTCTTACCCCACTCCTGGGGGAAGGATACCACAAAATCCCCATTCCCTCCCCACTCCTGGGGGAAGGATATTTCAAAATTTCCATTCCCACTCCACTCTGGGGCCAGCCAGAGGTGATATTTGCCGGTTCTTCGAACTACTCAAAATTTCCGCTACCGGTTCTCCAGGACCTGTTAGAACCTGATGGATTTTACCCCTGAATCCTCCCCTCCCTAACCCTAACCCTAACCCTAACTCCTGCCACCAGTCCCCAGCTACAATAAATAATTAGACTATTGAACAAGTCACTTTTACATGGAATATTTTTAAAATATAGTTTGTTGCACTATGGTTTTTAACTGACTGGGAATTGGGGAGAGAAGAAGGAGTTGGAGAAGGAAGTAATTATATGACTTTTACTCAGCATACCCATAACTTATAGTCTCTGAACAGTGACATATAGCTGTAATTCAGGGTCTGGTATTGTGCAGAAGTTAAGATTATTAATTTAGGATGAATAATATCCACCAAACTATGGATAAACCTAGACAAATCTTCACCTCAACTTAGCATTGCCCTAACTGATTGATTGCAGGAGGTCATCAGAATAGAGTAGAGTAGAATAGGAATAAGAAGAATAGAATAGAATAGAATAGAATAGAATAGAATAGAATAGAATAGAATAGAATAGAATACAATACAATACAATACAATACAATACAATGCAATACAATACAATACAATACAATACAATACTTCATTGGTCAATATGATTGGACACATAAGGAATTTATCTCTGTTGCATAAGCTCACAGTGTACATACAAACAACAAAGTAATATAATCATAAGATACCAATAGGAAAAGGTAGTAGAAAAGATGAGAAAGATAATAGTAGTACAGTCATATTACATAGGTAAATATCCATAGACATAATATCCATGGTATTGTGGTAATATGTACCGGTATATATGGTCTATATAACATATTGTAATATATTATACGTATATTATAATATGGAATATATATATATTTTTCCCTTGATTTAAATTCCTGTTGTTGTTTTGTGCTACTTTATTGTACACTGCCTTAAGTCTCAAAACCTGGATGGTGTACAAATAGAATAGAATAAAATAAATAAATAAATATCCATTTGTTTAACTGTGGCTACTCCAGAGTTTACTTATTTATTTATAAACATATATTGAATCAGTTTTTAGTAACATATAATACAAAGAAAAGGCTTGAAAATATTTTTAACATTTGAGAAAAAAAAAAACTCCCACAGGATGAGAAATATTCACTTTGCCTGCCATTTTGCTGCTTCTTAGACAAAATTATTTAAGAGCAGCTTCTATATTGCTAGCTTCAATTAATTTCCACAAAATGACCACTGAGATTTTTTTAAAAAAATCTTCCTGTAGGTAGGAAAAATTAGCTGTTCAAATACAGAACTGATGACTTCTGCATTGGCATGTGAAAATGAGGTGGATCACAAGTCAAATATAGATTCAGGGCATTAACATTGGGTAGGGCATTAACTAAAAGTCTCGTTCAGTTCTAGATGATGATAAATCATCATCTACCATAACAATCTGTTCTTCTGTAGTTAAATTTACTAGGTTCATGATGAAACACTGTGATTTAAGAAGTGTATCAGCAAACTGGAATGTGAAGAAAAGATGGTGAAGAGTTTGGAGATCAAATCTTATGAGGAAAGATTAAAGGAGTTTCTTTTTTCTGAAGAAGAAATACTTAAAATGCTTCACTGGCTGTCTGTAAATATCTGAAGAATTATTATAATTGGAACAATATGGGTGTTTGGTTGATCCAGGTATTTGAATCTAAACCAGGGGTGAAATTCAAAATTTTTCCCTACCGGTTTTGTGGACGTGCTTTGGTGGGCGTGGCAGGGGAAGAATACTGCAAAATCTCCATTCCCTCCCCACTCCTGGAGGGAGGATATTGCAAAATCCCACCCCACTCTGGGGCCAGCCAGAGGTGGTATTTTCCGGTTCTCCAAACTACTCAAAATTTCTGCTACCGGTTCTCCAGAACCTGTCAGAACAGGGGTCTGCAACCTTAAACACTCAAAGAGCCATTTGGACCCGTTTCCCACAGAAAAGAAAACACCGGGAGCCACAAAACCCTTCCTTTGCCTGACTATTTCTTAAGCAGCCACAAAACTAGCATATGTAGTTGAATTAAACATTCTGTTTTCTTCTGAAACTTTTCTTTTCTTGGATTTATCCATGGTTGGCCTACCGGGGATTGAAAAACTCAATAAATTGTGTGCCAGCGGGTGTCGCACATTGACTGTTGTGACACATATTTTGAGTGACGGGAAGCCACAGCAGAGGGGTGAAAGAGCCACATGTGGCTCCAGAGCCGCAGGTTGCTGACCCCTGTGTTAGAACCTGCTGGATTTCACCCCTGATCTAAACCAATACCTAGAAGAATTTCCCATTGATTGTTGCTTATGTGAGGTGCCTCTCTGCAAGGTACAAGCCAAAATAGCTCTACTTCTACCTGTCATGGTGGATGAGGAGGAAGAGTATGAAACGAAGGCTATTCTGGACTCTAGACACACAGGGGAAAGTGTTTGGGATGCTTGATTCAGGGGAAAGGCTAACCAGAGATCATGGGAGAATGTTAACAGATGTGTATGGGCCACAGTTTCATCTGCAACGGCCAAGGAAACCACGTTCACATGAACTGCCACCAAAACATGAGGCTTGGACATCTCAGTATAAACAAGTTTGTATGTTTTCCAGAGTGGAGGGAGGACTGAGGCTAACAGTCTCAGGGGAAACTGAGGGGAAGTGGTCTAGAGACCAGTGGTCTTAGGGAGTAAAAAGGGCTGAAGTTCAAAACAAAATAACATGTGGAAGAGACTCAGACAGATGCCTCCCTAAATTACTTTGGGAGGAGGAGGAGGAGGAGTACAGCATGATCAGACATGCAAGGTTACATTATTTTAGCTAATCTCAATAAAAATAGCCTTCCTGAGGAGTTGATTTCCTGTCTGGTCTCTCTAGTGACAATACCCAAGGTCATAAACACAAGCCACTGACATCCTTTCTCTGAAGGCTATCAGAGTCCAGATAGGAGAGAACAGACTGAAGATGAATCTTAGTTGTGGTTGATACATCAGGGTTCTCTGTCATCACCAGAATTTTTCCTTGATGGGCAGGTGCTATATGTCAGAGAGCAGGTTCACGACTTGAGGTTCTTCTGAACTCAAGGCTCCTGTTTCTTCTTTTTTTTCTTTTTCTTTTTTTAAAATTTTATTAAATATACAATTTAAAAACATTAGACTTGGTGGGACTTGTCTAGTACATACTTTTCTAGCACTTTTTCTTTCGTGTATATTACAATATAACATCATGCATATTCCATATATACTTTCTGTGCATTCAATCACACTCCAGTTACGTACATATTCCCTTCGTATCTATTCAAATCCAATTTATTCCTATCTAATATTTCTTATATTATTTTATTTATTTTTCTCCCCTTTTCTTCACTTTGTTTCTAATTCTCTATCCCTACATTCCTCCTTTTCTCTAGCCATTTATAAAATGTATTCCAGATTACATAGAATTCCAATTCATCTGTCTTTGAGCTCCATTGTTAACCTGTCCATTTCTGCACAGGTCAATATTTTGTTGATTATTTCTGCCTCCTGTGGGTTCTCTCTGCATTTCCAATTTTGTGCAAATATCAACCTCGCTGCCGTTAATATATGTACCATAAGATATATTTCTTTTTTTTTTTGGTAATTATCCCTCACTATACCCAGAAGGAAGAGTTCTGGCGTCATATCTATCGTCTGGTTTAACATCTCTTCTACCTCCTGTTGAAACAGCAGGTGGAATTCATGGCCAGAGGACCATATACCCAGCTTCTGCTGGTGATTCTGTCTACATGAATCTTCAGCTGGCTACGGTGAAGGTATATAAAGAACTGAACTTGGTCTGTCTATATGGTGAAGGTATTCTTCTTCTTGTGCCATATCCATCATCGGACATTGGCGATCATGTTGGCAATCCTATTTTTGTCAACAGCCATATGAAAAAGTGCTGCTGAGTTTTGTCCAAACCAGTCCCTTAGGTTTTGAAGCCATGATATTCTTCTTCTGCCTGGACCTTGTTTGCCTTCAATCTTTCTTTGGAGGATTAAGTGAAGGATGCCATATTTTTCTGGGTGTCGCATCACATGTCCCAAACATTCTAACTTTCGCTTTTTAATGGCTTTGATTATTTCCCTTTGCTTTCCCAGGCGGCTTATCACCTCCTCATTTGTGATTTTGTTAACCCAGCTTATACGTAACAGTCGTCTGTAAATCCACATGTCAAATGCTTCTAGTTTCTTCAAGTGGTTTTCTGTCAGAGACCAACTCTCTACTCCATAGAGCAGGATAGAAAAGATGTAACATCTGACAGCGAAGGTATATAAAGAACTAAATTTGGTCTGGATTATGTTATGTCCTTCTTGGGTAATAGCTCAGCGGTTAAACACACTGAGCTTGTCAGCTGGAAAGCTGACAGAGCCAAACGATGGGTTGAATTCCTGTTTGAAAACAGGAATAGATAAATAGGTACCACTTGGGTGGGAAGCTAACAGCATTCCAGCTGCCTCAGCATATAGTAATGCTGGCCATCTGACCACGGAAAGTGTTTTCGGACAACACTGGCTCCCTTGGCTAAGAAACAGAGATGAGCATGCCCCTTAGAGTCAGATGGAACTGGACAAGGGAAACCTTTACCTTTACTTCTTGGACTAGGCCTGACATCAGACTTGCCAGACTAACCGTAATTAATATACCCTGGGAGATTCTAGGGAGTGGCTGTCTTAAATCTCTTCCTATAATCCAGCTCTAGACTGTGCTCTCTTGTCTTGCCCCACTCCTTGGAATGTAGTCCCTCCTTCCTGCATCATTATTATTATTATCCATCAGATCACCTCTACCTCTATAGACACATTGCATCACAATTGATTACCAATTGGTTTACAGATACGTCTAAAAGTCCTGGTTTTAACCAGCAAAGCCCTTTAGGGTTGGTTTCTGGATACGTGCAGGCCTTTCTACTCCAATCAGGGCCAGCCCTGACCGATTAGATTAAGTTAAGAGAAATAATTAATAATCCCACATTTGGGGAAAGTTCAGGGGGGCAGTCTGAAGTGAGAAGGTACTTCTAGGGGTGAAATGATCCCAGTTCGAACCACTTCGTCCGAACTGGTAGCGATGCAGCTGGTGGTTTGGAGAATCAGTAGTGATGGTGGCGTGAGGCTCCGCCCACATGCCCAGTCATCATTACTTCCTGGTTTTAACCAGGAAGTAACATTTTTTTACCCTCTGGGCATGTGCAGAAGGTTTGCGCACGCGCAAAGGTAGAAGCACACGGCACATGCACTTCCAAACGGGTTGGGAAGGTAAGTAGATTTCACCGCTGGGTACTTCTTTTCTTTGGCAGCATCAATGCTGTAGAAGAGTCTCCCAGGAAACATCAGGCTAACTTCTTCTTGTTGATATCTCAAAGCTATTAAAAACAGCATTGTTTTGGAGAGTTTTTTCCTGATTTTATAATGCCATATCAAACTTGTACTTTACTTGTTCTCATTTTGAGTTTTGGTTAGTATGTCTTCGTTTTCCTTTTGAGATGTTTGTATACAGGTAGTCCGCGACTTATGACCACAGCTGAGCCCAAAATTTCTGTTGTTAAGCGAGACAGTTATTCAGTGAGTTTTGCCTCATTTTATGACCTTTCTTTCTGCAGTTGTTAAGTGAACGCTGCAGTTGTTAAGTTAGTAACACGGTTATTAAGTGAATCTGGCTCCCTCATTGATTTTCCTTGACAGAAAGTCATAAAAGATGATCCCGGGACACTGCAACTGTCATAAATATGAACCAGTTGTTCATAACCACAGAGATGCTGCAATGGTCACAAGTGTGAAAAATGGTCATAGGTTGCTTTTTTCAGTGCCATCGTAACTTCAAACAGTCACTAAAATATGGTTGTAACTTGAGGACTACCTGTAGTGGTTCTAATTAATTAGGTAAGCTGTTGAGAGTTTTTCAGTTGCGATGAGATAGAAATGTGTAAAATAAATAAAATAGCTGGCGTAACATATAACTAGTTCAATATATTGTTGCTAAATATGGAATTTAGAAACAGTATATTGAACTAGTTATATATGTTATATATGGAATTCCTGGCAAATAGATGGGGAAGAAATGGAGGTAGTGACAGATTTTATTTTCATGGGCTTCAAGATCACCGCAGATGGGGACTGCAGCCAAGAAATTAAAAAACGCTTGCTCCTGGGGAAGAAAGCTATGGCAAATCTAGACCGCTTACTAAAAAGCAGAGACATCACCCTGCCAACAAAAGTGCATATAGTCAAGGTTATGATTTTTCCCAGTTGCAATGTACGGCTGTGAAAGTTGGACCATAAGAAAGGCTGAATGCCAAAGAATGGAGGCCTTTGAACTATGGTGGCTGGAGAAGACTCCTGCGAGTCTCTTGGACTGCAAGGCGATCAAACCGGTCAGTCCTAGAGGAGATCAACCCTGACTGCTTTTTAGATGGCCAGATCCTAAAAATTAAACTCAAATACTTTGGCCACCTAATGAGAAGGAAGGACTCACTGGAGAAGAGCCTAATGCTGGGAAAGATTGAGGGCAAAAGAAGAATGGGACGCAGAGAACGAGGTGGCTGGATGGAGTCACTGAAGCAGTAGGCATGAGCTTAAATGGACTCCAGAGGATGGTAGAAGACAGGAAGACCTGGAGGAACGTTGTCCATGGGGTCGCGTGGGGTCGGACACGACTTCGCAACTAACAACAACAAAAAATGGAATTGGGACACTGACAAGGAAAGATTAAGACAGTAGCCCTTCCTTGTTTTCAGCATCACCATTTGATACTTCCAGTGGTAAAATCCAAATTTTTTTACTACCAGTTCTGTGGGCGTGGCTTGGTGGGCGTGGTGTGGCTTGGTGGGTGTGGCTTGGTGAGCATGACAGGGGAAGAGTACTGCAAAATCTCCATTCCCACCCCACTCTGGGGCCAGACAGAGGTGATATTTGCCGGTTCTCTAAACTGCTCAAAATTTCCGCTACCGGTTCTGCAAAACCTGTCAGAACCTGCTGGATTTCACCCCTGGATATTCCAAGACACGGCTTTCTCAAAAGGAAAATTCTATTTAAGTAGTATAGCGGGTACCAATTAGTTTCTAGGAGTTTCTGGTGAAGACATTCAGAAATGAAATATAGTAAGCTGTCCAGAGTTACCCTAAGGTAGGATGGGTGGCCAATACATTTAATAAATAAATAAATAAATAAATAAATAAATAAATAAATAAATAAATAAATAAATAAATAAATAATTCATTTATTTAACATTCATTTAATTTTACCTAAAAGAATGAATGCCAAATTTATAAAATTTAATTATCCTTTTTTGTTTTTACTGATTCCCAGGCTTGGGGTTAATGTGGTTGTGATTTATTGGTTGATAACCCATCATATTATTATTTATTTATTTATTTATTGGTTCAATTTATATGCCACCCTTCTCCGGAGACTCAGGGCGTTCATTCATTTAACATTCATTTAATTTTACCTAAAAGAATGAATGCCAAATTTATAAAATTTAATTATCCTTTTTTGTTTTTACTGATTCCCAGGCTTGGGGTTAATGTGGTTGTGATTTATTGGTTGATAACCCATCATATTATTTTTTATTTATTTATTTATTGGTTCAATTTATATGCCACCCTTCTCCGGAGACTCAGGGCGGCCTACAATGCGTTAAGCAATAGCCTTCATACTTTTGTATATACCTGCTTAGTAGGGCTTTTGGCCCCCCATAAGCGGTGTTCTTTTTTATACAAAGTCAGCTTATTGCCCCCACAATCCGGGTCCTCATTTTGTATTGTTTGTTCTTTTAGTTGAGGCCGTTTCAGCTATTTTACTCATTTTATTGATTTTATAAGCTGCCCAGAATCTTCCTGAATGGACAGCCCTATTAATTAAATTAAATTAGATTAAATTCTTAGGGATTGTTTCTAATATTGCTGTCCTGATTAGAGGGAGCACTGTAATATTGGAACACTCCAATATATTCAACAAAATGGGATCAAGAAACAGAATTTGTTGCTTTTCTTCTTATTTATTTATGGCATCTTCATTACCATCAAAAGAACAAAACTTGCGTGATTGAAAAATTCAGGTTGGAAATGAAAGGAAAACTATATTCTCCTACTAATTTTAATTGGAATTTTTGATGCAATATCAAATAGGTTCACCAAGTACAAGTTTTAAACTTATTGAATTTGACACCATTAATTTTACAAAAGATGAAGCCATTTGAAACAGCTTACATTAAATCGATAGCTCTATGATTCTTAGATCCCTAAGTAGGACCCAAATCATTGGACTCAATATCCAATCAAGATAGATGTTTATTTGCGTCACCAAAGAAAACTTATACAGATTGTAGAATAATAGAGTTGGAAGGGAGTTTGGAAGTCTTCTAGTCCAACCTCCTACTCAGGCAGGAGGCCCTGTACTCATTTCAGACAAATGGTTGTCCAGTCTCTTTTTGAAAGTCTCCAATGATGGAACACCCACAGCTTCTGAAAGTAAGCTATTCCATTGGTTGATTCCTCTCACTGTTAGCAAATTTCTCCTCAGTTTTAGGTTGCTTCTCCCCTTAATTAGTTTCCAACCAGTGGTGGGTTGCCCCTGGTTTGGACCAGTTCACAAGAACCGGTAGTAAAACCAGTGGGAGGCTCTGCCCATCGACCTGGACGTTATCAGGAAGCTTCTGCGTGTGCATGCGGTCCTGTTGCGAACCGGTAGTAAAGGTAAGTAGAACCTACCCCTGTTTCCAACCATTGTTTCTTTTCTTGTCTTTTGGTGTTTTGGAAAAGAGCTTGACCCCTTCTTCTTTGTGGCAGCCCAGAGGTGGGATTTACTTACCTTCCCTACTGATTTGCAAATGTGAGTGCACACACACGCTCAGTTCACTCGCACGTCTCTACGCATGTGCAGGGCCTTCTATGCATGCGCAGTAGTCGCGCATTATATCGGGGCAGGTGGGTGGAGCCTTCCACAGTCGCCACTACCTGTTCGCGCGATCTGGAGAGAACCGGTTGAATCCCACCACTGTGGGAGCCCCTTAGATATTGGAACACTGCTATCATATCACCCCTAGTCCTTCTTTTCATTACACTAGACAGGCCCAATTCCTGTAAGTTAACCCTTCTCCGTATGTTATAATGGTTCATCCCAGGGGTGAAATGCTCCCGGTTCGGACCGGATTGCCCGATCCGGTAGCGATGGAGGCGGGTGGTTTGGAGAACCGTTAGCAAAAATCCCTGCGCCTCCCCCCCATGCCCAGCTGAGCCGTGCAATCATCAGAGCCTTTTTTTTTTATTTTTAAAAACATTTTTTCTACAACCTCTTTGGCTGAAAAAAATGCTTTTAAAAGAAAAAAAAAAGCCTCTGATGATCGCGTGGCTCAGCTGGATCATCAGAGGCTTTTAAAAGCATTTTTTCTACAACCTCTTCAGGGCCGAAGAGGTTGTAGAAAAAATGTTTTTAAAAGGAAAAAAAGCCTCTGCCGATCAGGCAAGTCAGCTGGAATCGTCAGAGGCTTTAAAAGCATTTTTTTAACAACCTCTAAGAGATTGTAGAAAAAAATGGTTTTAAAAGTTAAAAAAAAAAAGGTTGGTCACGCCCACTCAGTCATATTACCCTCACCCACACACCAAGCCACGCCCACAGAACCGGTAGTAACAAATTTTACATTTCGCCAGTGGTTCATCCATTTTATTCCTAGAATCTGCTCCCTTAAAAATTGAACTTGAGCCAGGTCTTTATTTGCTCAGTCTGTAGTGGCTCTGATGTTTTCCTACCAGATGAATGACCTTGGTTTGTATAATTCAGCTTGTCCTATTTCACACCCAAAACAGGAAAAGAGAAGAATCTACCTCATTTCAATGTTGACTAAACTTAAAGAGCTGGGGTTGTTTGCTTCCAGGCTATAAATCTAGCTTGCGATTACTAGCCCTAGTTTAAACAAACCATAATCCTGTAAGTTAAAGATCTGTGGCCTTTTTTACATGGAAAGTGATATTTCATATATTCATTTATGGTATGAAAAGGAGCGTGCAAAACATGCCTTGTGGTACATCTGAACAACTGGCCCTTGAGTCAAATTATCAGTATCGCCTGGAGAGGTCAGAAATCTGACAGAGGACTTTTTACCATTTCAAACTGACTATATTTTTCTATACACATAAACTATATAATCAGTCACATTAAGCTCCAAAAAAAGGAACGACAATTATCTAGCCCAGCCCTGGATGAGTAGTTTTCCCATGACCTCATTTATTGGTATCCAGCTTGTATAGTGCAGGCTAGTATATGAATGCTCCATTTAGCTAACGTTTTTAATTGCTACCCTGATTGTGAATAGAAGAGATTGCATATCTTGAGGGAAAGAGAGAGAGGGGGGAAAAATGGACTTAGGTCAAACCAGCATACCTCTTTTCTCTCCCCTGTAATCCCTGCTGATTGATTAGCAGTTATAAGGTAATTTCCCACCTACTCCAAAACACTTTTTCAGTGTGACTTCCTCGCTTCTCTCTGTCACCACACCTTTTCGAGCAAATCTCACGCCCAACAATGGCAGATAAACAGTCTCAAAGCTTGCTTAAGTCTGGATATTGTTACTCCATCGCTCTGTTCACTCAAGTGAAAAGGAAGATATATTCCTCAAAGCAGAGAAAAGCAATCATTATGAACTGAAATGAACTCAGAATAAGGCAATGAAATAAAGACATGAGATTTTAAGAGAATTACAAACGATGCAAACGTTTGCTATTGAAGAAAGATTGTGTAGGGCATAATGAAAAGTTAAAAATATGAAAAACATAAGATTTGGTGGAATGAGTTGATTTGGAGGCATACCTTTTGAGCCAAAATAAATTTAGTAAAGGAGGGAAAGCAATATTCATAAGAGAGATAATAAATGCAATCAAAGGCTTTTCTACAGTATGATTTTAAACTGGTCATTCTCTATGCATTTCTCATTTCGATATGAAGTTGGCTTAACTTTCCCCCCCAGATTTCATTCCCTTTCTGTGCTTTGACCACAGTGATGGTGTAATGTTTTATTGGAAGGAGGGAGGAAGGGAGGGAGGAAGGGAGGAAGGAAACCCAACAGAACAGAACAGAACAGAACTCATGTCAAATTTTACCTGTTACTCTAAAGTAAGTACCATATGTTTTCCTCTTCCATGAATGAACTTGACAAATGTATCATTTCACAGTTTCATCTGTGAACTCTTTATTTTTAAGTAATGTTTCACACTTCTATTCATGAATTTGGAGAAAAAGAAAACGAAAAGGCTGTGAAAGCCAGAATCAGTGATTGGTGGAGAAAACAGCCAATTGGAGAGAAGTTCCCTTACAGGGAAAAAATGTGCAGCAAATTGGACCACACCACTTGAACTGGCACAAGTCAAAAAACTTTCTTTCTTTCTTTCTTTCTTTCTTTCTTTCTTTCTTTCTTTCTTTCTTTCTTTCTTTCTTTCTTTCTTTCCTTTCCTTTCCTTTCCTTTCTTTTCTTTCTTTTTTTTCCTTCCTTCCTTCCTTCTTTCTTTCTTTCCTTCTTTTTTTTTCTCTTCCTTCCTTCCTTCCTTCCTTCCTTTTCACAGAAGAAAAATACCCTTGGAAGCTGTTTTTCTCATGGGCTGGATTTGAATAGAGGATGATACTGTGCATTCCTGGAGCTACAATTAGCTTCCTTCTTTTTGTCAGACCAATTATCAATAATAAGAGAACCTGGTTTCTTACTGGATTACTGAATTTACCCCCTGGTCTTTTCCTAGTTACTTACTCCTCAAGAATGGGAGAATCCATTTACTTAATACCATCTCAACTACCCTTGTTAATAAGTTAGATGCTCTCAAAAAAACAGACTGTTTACCAAAACTGAAGTAGCAATCCACATGATAGTGGAAGATAAATGTTTGTGCTTAATTCAGCCTTCTTCAGAGCTACCACATGTAATGAACTAGAAATTTCTAATTCTAACACAGAGGTGTGAGAATTGCACACCTGAAAGTGGAAGTACAGGTAGTCCTTAACTAATTGTTATGACCACAATTGAGCCCAAAATTTATGTTGCTAAGTGAGAAATTTATTAAGTGAGTTTTGCCCCATTTTACGACTTTTCTTGTCATGTTAAGTGAATCACTGCAGTTGTTAAATCGGTAACACCGTTGTTAAGTGAATCTGGCTTCCCCATTGACTTTGCTTGTCAGAAGGTCATAAAAGGGGATCACATTATCCCGGGGGCACTGCAACTGTCATAAATCAGCACCAGTTGTCAAGCATCCAAATGTAAATCACATGACCATGGGGAAGCTGCAACGGTCATGTGCGAAAAATGGTCAGAAATCACTTTTTTCAGTGCTGTTGTCACTTCGAATGGTCACTAAACAAACTGTTATAAGTCGAGGACTATCTCTATGTGTTCATAAGAAGCTTCACTTTAATCACAGAGGACTGTACAAATCAAATATATTATTAAATATAATATTAAAGAACATTATTTCCAAAACCTGGGCACCAAAGTATACTTCACACTTCGTTCAAAACCAGAAGAGGTGAATTAAGATGGTTGCAAAAAGGAGAAAGAAAACTAAAAATTAATAGATTGCTTTTTGTCTATTGCCTAACTTTGCACTCATTTCTCTTAATTTTACATGAGTTAACAGTTTTCACAGACTCTCACTCTTTTAACTATACAATTCAGGCAGCCCAAATCGCTCTCACGCATGTTACTATAAAAAACAGATGAGAATAGCTTCAGGGATGAGAAGGCAGATAAAAAGCGGTAATATATTAACGCCAAAAATCTTTTTCCAGATTATCCCGCAGCAAAACGTCTGTTGAAAAAGGATCAAAGTGAGAAAGAAGGATAGTTTTCTACTACCGAAGTCAAAACTGCAATTCATTAAAGATTTTTTTTTCCCCATTGGAATAATTTTCTGGGAATTAAAAAAAAGTATTGCCTGGTTTAGAGAAGCAGGTCTGAGCACAGTTACGATCTTGATGGTAGACTGTTTGAGAGCTCCATGGGTCTATAGGTGAAACAATTAGGAGACAGATTTAATGTTAGGCACCAGGCAGACTATATTAATACATGTCTATGTATAACTATATTCATATGTATATGCATGATACATATACAGTGTTCTATATTTGGCAAAATGTTAGCCTTGCAGGCAAGAAACAGCTTTATCACAAGTGACATGATCTTTTAAAAACCATTGTAATTGCTGTCAAGTCCTTTAATGAGCAATCTTAATAATGTTGCTTGACAAGGGCAACTGCCGAGTGTTGAGTGGATACTGAATGAATCTGGGTAATTGCACTTCAGGGAGGGTGTTTTGGTTTTCAATAGCAAAAGTGCAACAGATTGCACAAGTACCCAACCCCCAAGTGATCCTTTTCTCTTATTGGTCAAAGGTTCCTTCAACAGTGGGAAAATCAGCATTTATGAGTGAACATTGCAAAAATGTCAGCATTCAGTGTTCTTGGACATCATAAGATCTACAACAAGAGCATTAATTTGAATGGGATTCTTTGCCTGTGAAAGAGGGAAAATACTGCAAAGGCAAATATTACATTGCAAAATTTTCTACCATAGGGTCAGAATATGTTTTGCTAAAATCAGATTGAAGGCTCATCTAATCTAGCATCCTTTCCCCTGATGGCCAAGCAAATGGAAGCTTTTTATAAGTTTAGAAGCTTTTTATAAGTTTAGAGGAAGCTTATAAAACGTTTTTCCACTAGAAATTTTTCAACGGGTGTTAGAAGTTGTATTGCTACTGACCCTGAGGGTATCTTATAGCTATTTGAGATATGCTCTCATAACACTGAACAATAAATTCCCTGCAGTAACTGCATCTTTGTGAAGTCGTCTATCTATCAAATAGTAATAGTACAGTAATGGGTTTTAAAGACATCTGTATTATAAATGATCTCATAAAATATAAGAGATTTGGTATGGATGTGTTTATATGCGTCTTATTTTTTTTAATAAGTCCAGGAAATTAATGTTTACATGAAGTGTTTTATTTGAAATTGAGTAAAACCTGCTAAGAAATACTTTGATGTGCAAAGATATCTTTGGTTCTTTCCACAAGCTTATCTTTCAGAAACAGCTGGCTTGTTTTCAATGGGAAGCAAAAGTATGATTGCAATTATTGTAATTCATGATATGAAATTAAAATAAGGTACAGAAGTAGAATCTTCTTGATGTTGGATTAACCTGGGATAAATGCTAGATGTCTTAGGTCAAAAACAGCCTTTGGAGGAAGCCTGACTATTTTATGGACTTGTGGCTAAGATGCTGAGCTTGTCGATCGAAAGGTTGGCAGTTCAGTGGTTCGAATCCCTAGTGCCGCGTAATGGGGTGAGCTCCCGTTACTTGTCCCAGCTTCTGCCAACCTAGCAGTTCGAAAGCACGTAAAATATGCAAGTAGTAAAATAGGGACCATCTTTGGTGGGAAGGTAACAGTGTTCCCTGCTCCTTTGGCATTTAGTTCATGCCGGCCACATGATCATGGAGACGTCTTCAGACAGCACTGCCTCTTCGGCTTTGAAACGGAGATGAGCACCGCCCCCTAGAGTCAGGAACAACCAGCACATATGTGCGAGGGGAACTTTTACCTTTACTTAGTGTCACATGGTCTTTACTTGGAATAATTCCAGGGACAATTTAGGGATTTCTGAGCTTATCTGAGCTCATTCGATGAATATAAATTTGCAAAAAATGGGCTCAAGGACCTGTTTAATTCTGTTTTGGATTTCAGCAGTCCAGCTAACTTAGTTCTTTCTAATTCAATCTCTGTAGAGGACACAGTTGGTCATCTTTTGGATTTTTACTGATATAATCGCCAACAGAAGCACAGTATGGCTTGCTATTAATAATAATGGCCATTCTTCTGCTAAGAAATATTGCATGAGCTTTACAAAGTATAAAGAACAATAGTAAGTAAAGAATAAAAACATAACAAATGCAAGTATCATCTTATTGGACACTTGCACTGTTTGGTTCCATTTTATTTCTCAAGATGCTGCTGTTCCCTTGAAATCTTTTTTTAATAGCCTTTTGTCTTACTTCTCTGTTCAAATTATTCATCTAATTTCTGTGATAGGCTATGGTTTGCCAGTCAGGAACACATCACCATTCCAATACAATAGATCACTTGATAGCATCAATGACAGTGAGAATCCAGGGATGTGTAGTGGAACCATAGGGTATATCCCTGTTTACAGAGATTTAAAGGCCATAATTTGGTGCATGTTCTTGCATGGGTATATACATGAGGCATTTGACCCAGACAAAATGGCATTTGGCTCCAAAATGCTTGCCCTACACCAAGAGATATAGTTTCACATGGTCCATATTTCCTCCAATGTCGTTAATATTATAACCAGTGAACCGTACATTTAAATCAGAACTCATAGGATTATCACCCTAAGGATGTTAAGTATTTAACTTCATAGTTGTTGCAGCAGGAATGCTTAATTCATTTATAGTGGTTTCACAGAGGACTTATTTGATAAGGTTGATTCTGATTTTTGTTGGGCAAAAAGGAAATTCTGCACCTTTCCAGTATGGATTATCATAATGTTTCTGTCAAGATCAGTTGCTAATACCCTTTTCCTTACAGAAATATATTTATAGAATCACTGATAAAAGTCCTAGACAATATATTAATTATGTAAAATACTTGCACGGGTTTTGCCATCTCCAGTAAAGTTTTAAGTCTTAGATTGTTTCCTTTGTACTATATCCGGGATAAAGGAAATGCATTGCAGACTCTTGTTGTAGATCTTCTTATATCCAAGAACACTGAATATATACATCATTCTTACTGCAAATATATATATATATATTATGAATCTTAAGTGATATAAATAGAATATATGGTATAAACTGGGTTCACACACTGTTCAAAGTAGCTTGCTTGCTTTTGGTTTAGTATACTGCAGGAGTGTCAAACTCATGTCATGTCATCATCACGTGACGTATCGTGACTTTTTCCCCTTCGCTAAACCGGAGGTGGGCATGGCCAGCATGTGACGCATCTGGCCCGTGGGCCACAAGTTTGACACCCCTAGTATACTGCATAAAAGAAGCCAATGATGGCCTGTATAATGCCATGATTTAATGTGATATACAAAGCCAAACAGAGAATATTTGTCTGAACAAATCTAAAATGGAATTATCCCAGTATCCAAATGATTATTTAAAACATGTATATAGACTCCCCCTCATATCAAATTCTGGCCAATTCCCAGATTATTCCAACGGGTCCAGAATGCGGCCGCGCGGGTGATTATGGGGGCGACACGGTGCACCCATGTAACACCTCTCCTGCGCGAGCTGCACTGGCTCCCAGTGGTCTTCCGGGTGCGATTCAAGGTGCTGGTCACCACCTTTAAAGCGCTCCATGGCTTAGGACCTGGGTATATACCAGATCGCCTTCTGCCACCGATAGCCTCCCACTGGCCAATACGCTCCCACAGAGAGGGACTCCTCAGAGTGCCGTCGGCCAAACAATGTCGACTGGCGACACCCAGGGGGAGAGCCTTCTCTGTGGGGGCACCTGCCCTCTGGAATGAACTGCCTTTGGAGGTTCGCATGATCCCCGACCTACGTACCTTTCGCCATGCCCTTAAGACTCTTTTGTTCCAACAGGCCGGGCTGGCTTAGAAAATGAATTTTAAATTGGGTGTTTGTAGCTTTTAACTTAAGGGCCAAATTTATATATTTATTTTAAATTGTTTTTAAATTTTGTGAGCATATGTTTGTTTTAATATGGCTGTACACCGCCCTGAGTCCTTCGGGAGAAGGGCGGTATAGAAGTTTAATCAATCAATCAATCAATCAATCAATCAATAATAAATAATAAATAAATACATTCAAAGGAGGAATGTTGAGAACCAGCATTTGCTCAAGTGATAAGGTGAGATTGGACCAGATTTCAAAATCTAAAAACACAGGGAAAAAAACTTGACTGGCCATATGTAAAAGAAGGCAGACTTCTGAATCTTTTCATAATTGTATAGAAGTGGGAAATTTTGGCAGATGCAGTTTATCTTGCAGGAATGCAAAGTATCACTTCAGCTACAGCAAGATGCCCTCTTGCTCACAGCTACTCAAAGTAGAGGCATGCACCGCACATTCTCACAGCTGAGTTTACAAGTAAAAAGGTGCTGATAAAGGATATAGGAGTGGTTGTTGAAATTCAAAGAAGTGTTGTGGAAAGGAATGGAAATTTGACGCAATTATAATAGCAATTGACTTAAGAAAGGATGAGTGAACTGCATTAATAATAAATCACTGAACTGTCATCAAAGCAGCATAATTTGGCTTGTAAGAAACTGCTGCTGAAAACTTGGAATGGATCAACTACAGCAGTACAAACAAGCAAAGGATGCATTCACGTCAGAGGTTTCAGCAGGTTCTGACCAATTGTGGAGAACCGGTAGCGGAAATTTTGAGTAGTTCGGAGAACCAGTAGTAAAAATTCTGACTGGCCCCGCCCCCATCTATTCTCTGCCTCACAAGTCCCAGCTGATCGGGAGGAAATGGGGATTTTGTAGTAACCTTCCCCTGGATTGTGGAAGGAATGGAGATTTTACAGTATCCTTCCCCTGCCATGCCTACCAAGCCACGCCCACCAAGCCACACCCACAGAACCGTTAGTAAAAAAAATTGAACCCCACCATGTGTCATGCATATCTATGTCCATGAGGTCCATCATGGTTTATTCAACTAACCCAGTTTCCTATATTTGCTTCAGACTGTAAGCTACCTTGATGGACTGTGTTTGTTCTGCAACATGTGGTTGCCTGCTTTGTGAGGCTGGGTGTCAATCAAACACAGCTAGACTGCATGAATAGTATTACATAACCTGGGTCTATTGATAAAGATTCTTGATCCTATTGCTTGTGAGATTGTGTGCAATTGGAAAGGGTGGAGGGAAAGGGGAGAGATCCAGGAAAATACCAATCATCCTACTCAAGCACCTGAAGCCAGATGACAATCTAAAAGCATACACCCATCATTCCTGAAGAATTTTCTCTCTGCAGACAGATATGCCACAGGCATGAATGGGCATGAGGAGGCTGAACTGAATCCAAGTTGCAATTATTAGCTGCCATGTTTGGAAAGGAAATGAGGGAGACTTGTAGTAAACATTTTCTCTTTGCCATGTTAATATAATATATAAGATTCACACCAGGAGTTTCAGTGTGGCGTTGTCAAAAAACTCAGCCCTAGGTTGAGCTTCAATTCCATTATCATAACACTATCTTTTTTTTACCATATTCCATGAATAGTCCTGATTTACACTGATTGGTTATCCTAGGTAAGTGTTGCATGTTACTTTAAAATAAGGTAAGCCCTTATTCCTACTAGAGATGGAGCACCTGGCCCATCACCGCTGGCCTTCCTCAAGGTGATCAAAACAATTTTATTTAGGCCGGATTTTGAGTCTTAAGGGTAACATTCAGGAGCTGTTTTGACTAGGTTTTTATTTAGTGGGTGGGCAGTTTGTGTGACTTTATTGGATTTTTATGATATTTCATTGCTTTTTATTTTTGCCAATCATGTAAAATAGTGTTTCTCAAACTTGGCAAACTTTAAGATGAATGGACTTCAACTTCCAGAATTCCCCAGAATCTGAACCTATAGTGTCGGCCGGGCAGGGGTGGGTTCTAAATTTTTTTACTACCGGTTCTGTGGGCGTGGCTTATTTTGTGGGCATGGTTTGATGGTCATGTGACAATTATTTAGGATTTAGCAGAGGTACTGGTCTACCAGGCTTTTAACTGCTTGCAGAGCTGTACTGGTCTACTCATTCGTTTTTGGAGCACCGGTCTACTCATTCATTTTTGGAGGCACCGGTCTATCACTACACTGGCTTTTAACACTGATCAGCTGTAGGGCGGCCCTTTGAAGCCCCACGGCAAGAGTTTAAACAGTTTTTTTCCTTTTAGCCGATCAGCTGGGACTTGGGAGGCAGCAATAGATTGGGGGTGGGGGCAAATAAAAGGTAAGAATAACGCGGGGGTGTGGGGGGGGGGCGGGGGGGTAGCTCCTGAACAAAGAGAACCGGTTCGTTGACATCATATCGTCACCGCTACCGGCTCGGCCGAACTGAGCCGAACCGGGAGGAACCCACCACTGTGGCCGGGTGTCTCTCTCAGAAGCTGCAAAAAAACAAAGATAAGTTGGGTGTTGCTGGGCCTTGAAGCAAGCTCATCCTGCAAATCCTTCCATGGGATCTCCCCTTGCTTGTAGATGGGAAGGACTGCAGGGGCAAGAAACAGAGCACAGGTTTACCTCAGGAGATGGGGTAGCCTTGGGAGGCCTGGGGCAAGTGACTCTGGGCCTATGTAGGTTTCCCAGCTGAGGCACCATATGCTTCATTTAAGTATCCTCATGTTCATTTATCAGCTGAATCAGGGAGAATAGGGGATTTGGTTGTTAAGTGAGGCCATTTTGAATGGCTATTATGACATGTGAATATAATGGGCAGGCTCCATTACAGTTGTATCTCGAGGGCTACCTATACTCAAAAGTTTTTTTCCAGATAGCACAAATAATAAACTAATACATATGTACAATGCAGACTAATGTATCTTTATTGAAAAAAATAAATAAATCAATGTTTCAATAAAGCATTATTAGCCAAAATTACAGCATAAGTGTGGGTATGTATCAAACTTTAAATATTGATTAACAAGTAACTTCATTTTCAATATATCTTTTCTGCTTTGGCTTAACAAACTCACTCTGTCTTAAAGCCATGTTCCTAGATTCTAGTTGAATCACTTCCTAGTTAATCCCTTACAAATGTCAGCTAAACGCAGTGGTGGGATTCATATAATTTAACAACCGGTTCTCTGACCTAATGATTTCTTCCAACAACCAGTTCACCAACTTCTCAGAAAGTTAACAACCGGTTCTCCTGAAATGGTGCGAACTGGTTGAATCCCACCACTGGCTAAACTCATTTACTACAAGCCTCAGATGATGAGTATTTATATACTGCTTAAGTCCAAATGGAAGCTGGTTTATTGTTTATGTAGTAAAGTATAAGACTAATAGTATAATAATGTAATAAAAATATAAAGTAATATAACTATACAGTAGAACAGAGTTCAGCATTGAGAGCTGTGGACTCAAAAGCCCTCTGGATAAGCCAAGTTTTTACAACTTTCTAGGAAGCCATGACATTATATGTTTGTAATTTACTCATATTGTTATTTTTATTAGTAGCTTCCAGTCTTAATGCTTCCTGAGAAAATATGTAGTTACTACTATAATATTTAGTTCTCCTGTAAATATGCCAAGTATTTAAGTGTTTATTCTTAGATCTGGCCAGTATTACAAATCTTGATTTAATTGATAAAGCTAATTGAGTAATCTAGATTAATCTAGATTTAGGACTGATAAAACTTGTCCAAATTAGTTTATCCCTAAACAGGGACTGCAGTGAGAAGGAAATGCAAAGATATCTCTCTTTTCTACATGTCTATATGGATCACATTAACTGAAAAATTCCTTGGAATGGAAAACAACATATCACTCCAATGTATATTGTAACGAACACTCCCAAGCATACTTACCTTCAGAGTACACATGTACAGGATCAGTATGCATGCTTTCAAGACCCATGTGCAAGTCATTGTTTCCTCTGAAAACAACATGAAAAGAATTCCTACATGGCTGGTAAGTGAATAAGCAAGTAGGAACTGAATTTGGGTCAAAACTAGCATGTCCAAACTCCTCATAAATCAGTTTCAGCAGGAAGTAAATTTCTGGTGATTGACTTGAAGTATGTTTGATTGGAAGGGACTTTGGAGATCATGTAATTTAATCCCCTGACCCCTCCAGAAATCTGCTACTACGGGAGCCTCAACAGCAGATGGTCATATCACCTCTATTTAAGTATATCTAGTGAAGGAAACTCCACTCTCTCCTGTGGTTGTCTGTTCAATTATTGAATAGATTGTAGGGATAGAATGGTTTTTTCTGACGCTCAGTCAAAATGTACTGGATTGTAATTTAAACTCATTGTTTCCTGTCCTGTGGAACAATTGTGAACAATTCTTCTCTGATCTCTACGTGACAATCCATCAGATATTACAAGGTAATTCTAATGACTCCCCCACAATTATCTCCTTTCCAGACTAAACACACCCAAGGTATTTAATCACTTTTCATAAGTTCCTTCTACATTCTCTACCACGGGTGTCAGCAACCTGTGGCTCCGAAGCCATATGCGGCTCTTTGGGCTCTCTGCTGTGGTTCTGTCGGGTGATCCCACCAGTGGCTGTCCCCGCCCCTCACCCTCCCCTCCTAGTCACTCCTCGCCTGGTCTGAGAAGGTAAGGGCGATGGCGGGGGATGGAGGGAAGGAAGGAGGAAGAGAGAGAGAGATGTCAAAAGGGTTTTGTGGTTCCTGGTGTTTTTTAACAACTGGTTCTCTGCCCTATTGACCGGCTGGGTAGGCGTAGTTGGGGGTGGTGGTGTCATGTGACTGGTGGAAGTGAGTGACGTTGAGTTGCCATGCCCATCCAGGTTTTGTGGCTCCCAGTATTTTCTTTTCTGTGGGAAATGGGTCCAAATGGCTCTTTGAGCATTTAAGGTTGCAGACCCTTGCTTTACCATCATTAGTTATTTTACCCTGAACTTGTTCCAGTTTATCAATGTTTCTAAAATACAGTGTTCAGAACTGTAAGCAGTATTTTAGATGAGGTCTGGCCAATTCAAAATAATCCATGATGACTTTTGATCTTGATACTATACATCTGTTAATGCAGATTAGGATTGCATTTGTCCTTGAACATTCTGCACACTTTTGGCTCATGCTCAGCAGGTTCTTTTTGTGTGTGATACTGCCTTATATGTTGTCCCCTTACTCATGACTTTTATTTTTTTCCCACCAAATGAAGAATTTTGTATTTGTCCTTGTTGAATTTAATATTACTGGTTTCTGCTTATTGTTCCAGCCCAATGTTCTTTAAGATGTTTGCTGTCCCACCTGTTGGGAAGTTGCCAGCCAGGCAAGTAGGAGGGATCAAGCAGGGAATTAGCTTTGCGTTATTGCGCAGTTGCAAGAGACTTAGGGCCACCCTCCTCCTAAATTCCATGGGACCTTACATATTTGTTCCCAAGAGAAGGAAAGCACTCTGGGAATATTCCTGTATTATAGGCAGAACACAATAAAGTAGCTACTTTGAATTCTACAGGTGTGGACCTGGTTGCTTGTGCCTGACACGTTCTCGCTTTTGTCATCAGCAAATATGATTCTTAACTCATTTTAATCATATTTTCTATCTGTTCCACCAAGCTCTTTAGGTCTCTGTTCAACGACAAAAAGTCCAAAACAAATTCCATGACACCATGCATAGTGCTTGACTTGATATTTTTTTATGTCGATCAAAATGCATCATCGTTAGTAATGACCTTGCATTTTACTTAAAATGGATCACATCTCCATTGCACTGATTGGAACTGGAGTACCAGTTGTAAATGATCTCCTGTTGCTTTTTTCCTGATAAACTGCCACCTAAGTTGACTATGCTGTATAACAGCCATGTGCAAAATTCTGATGTCAAAGATTGTCTATTGAATGGTTCTTTCATGATTTTCTTCATGAAATGTATGCTTGTTTTTCTTGCTGGCAGGTGATACTTGGAGGAATAAAAAGTGAAACTGGGGACTCAATCAATTGTGTGTTGTCCTGCATCAAACCTTGATAGAGAGCCTTGATAGTACAGTGGTTTAGTGCACCCTGTTATTAACACAGCTGCCTGCAATTTCTGCTGGTTCGAATCTCTCCAAGGCTCAAGGTTGACTCAGCCTTCCATCCTTTCTAAGGTAGGTGAAATGAGGACCCAGTTTGTGGGGGCAATAAGCTGACTTTGTATAAAAATATACAAAAGTGTGAAGGCTATTGCTTAACGCATTGTAAGCCGCCCTGAGTCTCCGGAGAAGGGCGGCATATAAATCAAATTAAAAAAAAAAAAAACCTGTACAGAAGCACTATTTGCCAGAGTCACTATTGGCTGCAGAGTTAGTTTAATCTATGTTAGCATGTATGCTGCCTATATGTTAGCATGTAATTCTAATCACAAACTCATCTTGAAATCTTTGCATTACAGGCACTTCTATTCCTGAAACATAGCCTCCTCTTCCTGATTTCTTGGTCATTCACAAATCTACTGAGGATCAGGCAACACTATATAAATGGTGAGATGAGAGTTTGGGTCTTGCCTGAAAAAAAAAAAGCCAGACCGGATTAGCTACAGATCTTTGTAATTTCATCAAGCAAGAAAATATTTAATTATAAAACATGGGCTGGGTGAGCCACTTCAAAGTCTTAAATTCTGATGAAATGGTAAAATAAAGAATTAATTCAATTCTATGATACCCTACATTCATTACAGTAAATGAGCAAATTAATAAAAATGTAGAAGCGATTATTCTGTAACATTGCCACCAAGGAATCATCAAAATTCAACTTTCAAAGCCAAATATTGCCTTTCCATGTAAAAGTTATATTAAAAAATGCGATTAGATTTGGGGAAAAAAATACAAAGCAGACAAGGGATGAACTATTGACACTTCTTAATTAGGAATTCAGGAAAACAGTTTTTCTATAGTAGTCCTTGACTTACAACCACAATTAAATGAATCATTTGGTCATTAAGCGAATCTGGCTTCCCCCATTGACTTTGCTTATTGACCATGGGGGTCCTACAACTCGTGTGAAATCAATCATAGGTCACATTTTTCAGTGCCACTGTAATTTTAGATGGTCACTAAACGAATGGTTATAAATCAAGGCTGTTATGTATAAATTGGCTTGACAAAATTAGAAATGAGGAGGTGATAAGCCGCCTGGGAAAGCCAAGGGAAATCATCAAAACCATAAAAAAGTGAAAGTTAGAATATTTTGGACATGTGACACCTGGAAAAATATGGCATACTTCTCTTAATCCTCCAAGGAAAGATTGAAGGCAAACAAAAAACATGGCTTCAAAATCTAAGGGACTGGTTTGGACAAAACTCAACAGCACTTTTTTGTACGGCTGTTGATAAAAATAGGATCACCAATTTGATTGCCAACATCCAATGATGGATATGGCACAAGAAGAATAAGTCAAGGACTCTATAAGGCTGATCTTGTTCTTAGCATAAGAACAATTCAGTTTTACTGGTAAGTACTTGGTCACAAACTAACTGGGCTAATCAACTGTAGAAGTATAACACCAAATCTCAGCATAATACTGGCAAGGCTTCATTAAATCATAGTCCCTTTCTACATTGATACAGACAGCAGCAGGCAAAACTTGATTAGTGTAGCCAGTCACTCTATTGGGAAGCATGTTATGTTGCCAAGGGTTTAGTTGTGTTTTCTGTAATAGACAGGCTTAGTCAATTCCTTTTTTCCAGCTTTTTCTCACAAAATTAAATAGGTTGTCTTAGTTTGTTTCCCTCAAGACTTGATAGTAAAAATAGTCAGACCAAGGTGTGGTTTGGGGGGGAGATAAATTTAACTCCCTAGTAGAGCAAGTTATTAATGGGCATCCTGCAATGTACTAATCCTCTTTGACTCAAATATGTTGTGGGAATAGGAAGGAATTGGTAGCATCTTTTCTAAAATAATAAATTTGATTAAGAGGCATAAGCTGCTATTGGGTTATTTCTGATTTTGGACTACTGTAAACTAAGCTCTGTCTACTCCTACAATGTTGGAATAGGGTATTTATTCCAGTAAGAGCAGAGATTCTTATTGTTCTTTCCTGAAGATTACCCATCAAAGGAAACAAATACTAATTCACAATTTAACATGTGAAGAAGATTAAGCAATCTAATTTGACCTTGGCTTGCTTTAACAGATTCCACCTCAAGCTTACTAAATTGTTCCCAGAAGGGTTACTAAACGCCCTTAACTTTAAAGTAGATTTCTTTCTTTTATTCTCTAAAGTAAAATATTGTGTGTTAGTACTAGTATGCAACCAAACAGTCCATGTACACTGAAATGGCACCTAAATTTATGTTCAGATTTTAAAAATATACTAGCATGATTGAGGCTTTACTAAATAATGGTTTTAAAATCAACATAAATTACAAAGTAGTTTTACTACAATGTTTCACTACTTTGTTACACTGAATGCAAAATCAGGCAGACAAACTGCCAACAGATACTCTAGTTATCATTGATCATAATATATTTTGTCTGGTTTTTTTTAAAGCTTTTATTTGTAATGCTGGTCTGTGACTGTACTGAAAATCGTTTGATTCAACATAAATTGCAAAAAAAAAAATCAAAATTTTTAAACCCATCCACCGTTTCTCGTATCCATGAAAAAACATTATTTGCCATTTTTAACGTTTGCATTCTAATTAAAAAAAAAAGAAATAGAGTGAAGCTAAGCATGATGGGAAACTCTTTGAATTTTTTAGCAGGAACCCATTGATAATGATTCCCTAAGCCGCCAGTAGTCCTCTACTGGCGTCGCACTTTCATTGCATGCAGTGAGACGCAGGGAGAAGTGGGGAGGGGAAAAAAAAAAAGCATCAGGTGATCTCTGGGGAAAAAAAAAAAAAACCCGTAAAAGTACCACTTTCCTATTGCACGTTAAGCCTTCGCCTTCTTCCTCAGGCATCATGGGAAGTGTAAGCCGCGCCGTGGCTCGAGGCGTCAGAGACGGACGAAGAACTACATCTCCCAGGCAGACCGGGAGGAGGAGCGGCGTTGACGCAGGCGTGGTGGAGTGCGGACGGAAAAAGGGGGGCGTGGCCTCGCAGTCTCTCTCGCTCTCTGGCGGACAGGGAGAGAAGCGAGCGAGAGGGAAGAAGAGTGTCGCTGTGCGCGCGTCTTTCGGGGGCGGTCGCCATTTAGCGCGGCCAGTTTCCCCCTCACTCGGGAGAGGTGGCAGTGAGAGGCCCATCCCCCACTCTCCTCACGAGTGGGAGGGAAGGACGGACGTGTGAAGAAGCCCCGGCGGTGGCAGGCAGGCAGGCGAGGGCAGGGCAGGCGCGGCGCCCCTTCTGGGTGATTTCTCCGCCTTTCCTCCCACTCCCTCAGGCCAGGCGGGTGTCGGAGCGGAGGGTGGCCTTCTTCTCTTCGGGCTGAAAAACGAAGTCCCCTAACGAGGGGCGGTGGCGGCGGGCGTCCCGGCATCGCGTGAGGGAACGAACGGAAGAAGAAGAAGAAGAAGGGAAGAGGTCTCGGCGGCGAGGACGGGCCGGGGAGGAGCCTAAGGCGAGCGGCTGAGCCGGACTTCAACGGAGGCAAGGAGCTGGGCGAGACGGAACGCGCGCGGCCGCGACAGCCACGGGCCTGCCCTTACCGCGCACCCCACCCCGCTGGTCCGGGGCCTGCCGAAGGCTCCTTCCCGGCCTCTTTCCTCCTCTGACTCCCCCACCCCACCTTCGCCGCCGCCGCCGCTGCTGCTGCTCCTCCATGTCGGCCCTGCTGTTCGGCTCCCCGCTGCAGCAGGATGGATGCGGACACTGACTGGGGATCCACCCCGCCTCCGCCGGCCCAGCCCGCTCCACGAGTCGCCTCGCTCCACGCCGCCCGGAGATTCCGGGAGCCGCCTTTGCAGCAGCAGCAGCAACAACACCAAGAGCACCAAGAACCACCGCCGCCGCTTCTGCCGCCTTCCGAGCAGCTCTTGGGCGCGCTCGCCGCCTCGCCTTGACTGCCCTCGCGTCAGCTGCTGCAGCGGCAACTGCTGCGCCTCCCCTTCGACATCATGTCAGCGGGCGCTCCGGAGAGCGGTGCGGCGGCAGCGGCGGCGGCTGCTACTCCTCGCTTCCTCGCCCCGCCGCCTCCCCCGCCCAAGAACGGCTCGAGTTCGGACAGCTCCGTTGGCGAGAAGCTCGGGGTGGCCGCTGCGGGGACGTCGTCCGCCCCGGGAGACTCCGAAGGTTCGGAAGGGGCTAATTGCCGTAGCGAGGAGTACCGGCGACGCCGGCATACCATGGACAAGGACAGCCGTGGTGCGGCGGCCACGGAACACCGCTTTTTCCGCCGGAGCGTCATTTGCGATTCGAATGCGACCGCTCTGGACCTTCCGCGGCTGCAACCCGCGGCGCCTCCCCCGGCTGCTACCGCCGCCGCCGCCGCCTCCTCTGCTCGAGGGAGCATCCCGCCCGTGTTGGGCTCTCCTCCCGAGTCTGTCATCCAGGCAGCCGGCGCTTCTGTCACCTCCAGCCAGCCCCCCGCGTTGCTACTACAGCCGCCCGCACCTCTGCCTCCAGCCGCAGAAGTGCCGTCTGGTCCAGAGCTCTTGGTAGCGAAGGAGGTTACCCCCTTATTAGCCAAGGAGGAAGGGATTGAAGCCGCTCCACTGCCCCCTACCAGTACGGCAGGAAGCGTTACCGCTTCGGCCCGGGATCTGCAGGAAGAGCGGAGTAAGAAGCAAGAAGATATCGAAGAGCTGGAGACCAAAGCCGTGGCTTTCTCCCCAGATGGTCGTTTTTTGAAGTTTGACATTGAGATTGGCCGAGGCTCCTTCAAGACTGTCTACAAGGGACTAGACACTGAGACCACAGTGGAGGTTGCTTGGTGTGAGCTGCAGGTACTAGAGTCGGCATTGGTTTTTTTGATGCTGAGTTGGTAGGCCTAAGGCAAGGGTAGTATTCCTATAAGCCATGTGTGGAAGATAATACTTTTCCAAACTTTTATATAGCCTATTTTTATGTATGTGGTAGTAATCATTAATTTGAACTCTTAAATTGGAATTCAGTTAATTTCTTTTGGTTGATGAAAACACTCTGTCAAAAGAAAAGGAGTAGATTTTTAGCAGTTCCCTTTTTTTCTCTCTGCTGTTCTGCACCTCTCCCTGCTTTTGCCTCAGATATTAAGTGACCACGTGGAGCAGGTTTGAAGGACTTTAGGAAGGAAATAGAATTGCTGAAAAACCATCTTCTCTTTTTCTGCTGATGGAAAGCTGGCAGTTGAGAGAACCTAATTGAATTCTTCCTTTCATATATTAAGGCTGCACAGAAATATTTCAGTCAGGAGTGAAATATGATTTTTGAGTTTTGATTTTGTTTCAAAACTATTCCCATTTAAAATGAGAGGTTAAAAAAGAATTAAGGTTTTTGATGAGGTTATTGTTCTTTCAGTAATATCACCAAGTGCTCTTCCCTTTACTGGGGCGGGGGGGGGGGGGTTGACCTCGCTTTTACTTAAATTTCTCTATTGGGTGGATGTGTGCCAATAGAATACCACATTAACAAAGTAAAAACTAATTTTTCAGGAAAGTGCAACTTTTTCTGGAGCCAGAAAATCCTACAATAAGCAGGATCTTCAATTAAAATGTGGAAAAACTGGCAACTTTTATAGCCAGTTCATGATTTGGGACTGGGTTCTTTGAGGGGCTGCCTTCATCTGCCCATCCTATTCTTGGCAGGTCACAGGAAGCAAGTCTTCTCTATTGTACCCATCTTATGGAACAATCCCCCCCCCCAATATATTCCTGCTAATGTTTCAGAAATCCCTCAAGACCTGGCTATGTTATTAGGCTGGAGGGTCCCCTGGGCACCTGTGAAATTCTAAGATGGCTCCATCATTGTAGTTAGCATCCACTCTCTCCTGTGCTTTTTTATTTTTAATGATTGGTTTGTATATTTAATAATGATTGCTTCCATATATTTTTTTCTTAATTATTGTATGCTGCTCAGAGTCTCTTTTTGAAAGATGGGCAGCCATATCAATCCAATAAATAAATTAATTGCCTGTACAGCTACAATTGGTTGCAAAATTGCAGGCTAAACACACAGTACTTCATTTTTAAACCAAAATTAATTACTGTGATGAAATTGAGATACTTGATTCAATAATAGCTTTGTGATTCAAGGTGCAATATTTTCTGTATTCATTTAATTGCTAATTGAAGTATATGCTGCACATTTTTGTATGAGCAGTCTTACAAAAGTTATATTCCCATATGGCTTTTTAGAAAGCATCTTGCTAATCATCATTGATTGGATATAGAATTCTCAGGTTGGATAAATGGTTTCAAGGTCAGTATTTGAAATGGGCAGACTTGAACAAATGTGGTAGGGGGAGGGGAGAGATGGAGAGACTAATGGATGGTGAGGATAGCTAACAGATTATCCATCTGATCCAAATATAGAAATTAGAATGGCTATTCACAGGTTTCTTATATTTCTCTTTCCACAACTCTTTATGGTATTTGGATTGATTTCTAAGTGATTTACATGTTGTAAGTCAAATGTTTAAGTGTTCAGATAAATTACCAACACCTGACTTGTGGCAAAAATTTAGTTACAAATGGGCCATCTATTTTATACATGCTTGCTTATTCTATGGTAAGCAGTATAGTGGATGATGGTTTGAGGATGTATTTTTTTTTAGCTTTCTATATTTTTTAAAGGAAGATGTCCTTTGAGGCAGGAATCAAGCGTGCAAATTGGTAATTTCTGTGGAATACAAGTAGTTTTCGATTTACAACACTTCCTTTAGTGACCATTCAAAGTTACAGCAGCACTGAAAAGAGTGACTTATGACCACACTTACGACCTTTGATCATGTGATCAAAATTCAGATGTTTAGCAACTGGTTCATACTTATGACTCTTGCTGTGTCCCAAGGTCATGTGATCATCTTTTGCGACTTTCCAACAAGCAAAGGCAGTGGAGAAAAGTGATTCACTTATCAACTGTAGTGATTCACTTAACTGTGGCAAGAAAAATAAAATGGGACAAAACTCACTTAACAAATGTCTCACTTAAGAACAGAAATTTTGGGTTCAATTGTGGCTTGTAAATCGAGGACTACCTGTATCACTTAATTCTGAACACAGAGTAATTGGGTGAGGGTTGGTTTGGGGAACATAAAAGATTGTAGCAGTTGGATATGCACCCAGTCCTAGAATCTATACCTTGATGTACTTGCTTTTAATAACTTGGTGAAACTACTGTTTGATCTAGTTTGTATGAAGAGCTTGATCATGATGTAAAAAGTTTGGATTTTAAATGAAATTATATTTCAAGATAGATTAATTTATTATCAAACAACTTACATTGGTTGAAAAATAATATGGCTTATCTCCTAGGATTTGAGGTTTTGTTTGAATTTTCATTTTATTTAGCAATATTAATTACTTGGTATGCACTATTAGAATTGCTGCCATACCTATGAATGAAAGTAAAAAGAAAACAGATTTGTTTTGTACAGACACTACAATTTTCTATTTTCAAATACCAGTACATTTGCTCTACTTGTATTCCTATATTTGCCTCTTACCATAACATTCAGCAAGTCTTATGTTGGAATGATGGAACTAACTTTTTTTTATAAGGTACTTCATAATGAGAATATCAAATGATAAACTTTCAATTTTGTAAGTATAATATCCTTTTCATTTAAAAGTAAACATTCTTCTGAAAACTCTGGAAGAAGAGAAAAGACTATTAAACATTTAAATTATTTGGAAATTATTTTAAAATAATATATTTTTAAAAAATAGGTTTCAAGGTACATTTTGTAGAATGGTCTAAAATGTTTTATTTATATAATTGTATGTAAAACTGGTGCAATCATGAGACCCTCTTGAATTTTAGCAGATGGCAGCATGCTATCCAGTTGCATCATCAATAATTGAGAAGGCTGTATCAACTTTTTGGGGATTATGTGGTATGCAAGATAGGATGCCAGATGCAGTAGGAGAAGTACAGTTCTGTGGGGCAGGTTTGAATAGCAATAAACCCATTCCAATCTGATCCTGGCCTCTTAGTTAGTGGCTTGTTACCCTAGTCTGTTCCCTCCCCCCACCCCCTTTTCTCTATTCTTCTTCTCAATTCACCTACCATATCCTCTGTATTTGGTGAAATAGTGAGTAATTCTTGCCTCATAAAGCAAACAGAGAAATGCTTTACGCATCTTACTGGTTCATTCACTGTCTATGTATAATTTCAGGTTACTCCTGATTGCATATGTATTCCTATAAAATGAAAGTGGGTGAATGATAAAAGGTTCTGTTCTGAAATTCAAGTCTGTTGGCTACGATCGACAGCTTCTGAATGGGCAGTGAGTGGGCACACTCAGTTTTATACATCAACCAGAATCCATTTGAATTGGGCTATAACAAATTTGAATAAATAAATACCACCATAAATCCTGCCCCCTCCCTTCCCTCTTGAGTACTTTTCTCTTTGCAGTCCTGTTACATTAAAATCATACAGAATTGCTGCTTGTAGGTTAAGGAATCATGATTGGTGGAAGTCAGCTAGTAAACACTGCATCCCATCATTCGCTTGTGGACATTTTTGGTTTTCTTTTGTAGCTGAGTTGTGCAGGAAACAGGTAAGAGTCCCTTTGCATCGCAGCTGAGGATACCAGGAGGAAGAACACATGTACTTCTGAAAGATTTAGGATTATTTTCATCTGACAAATTGGTTTATTTTAAATGTGGAAATCTGTTGAAATATGAAGGGAATCCTTCACATCAAAAGTATTAATATTTGAATAATTTCAATTCAATGTCTTTGTCTCAACCAATTTTTCTTATCTAGCTATAACTTATCTTTTGGAATCCAGTTATAGGTTATGCTGCTTAAAAACTAAAATGGTCTTCAAGAATATTGTGTAGCACTGAGTTTTAACGATAATGCCATACAGAAGTAGCTTATAAAAACTTGGAATTATAGGTTAAATCTAAGACCATACTTCTGTTAGAGAAGGCAGTTTCTGCTGATGAAAGTGAGGACAGGTATGCCACACAGCCATGCACACAGTTTCTGAATATATCAAACTTTCCCCTGGAGGTCCTGTATTGCATGTCAGGATTTTACCTGGGGATTGCTGCAGATAGAAGATGAACAGAAAGTCCCATTGCACTATTGGAAATTGGTTAGCTGAGAGACCAAAACATTTAAGTCCAATAATGTATCTGGTTTATTATATACTAGGTTAAATTTGTAAAATGTTAAGTGGCATTTAATTGTTCAGTAATATTGTGAGATTTACCATGAAACAAGTGCATTGGGCAGAACAAACCTCAAATCTTCATTGACCTAACAAAGGCTTTTGATGCTGTAAACAAGGTATCTCTCTGAATCACCCTGAGATATGGATGCCTGAGGAAATGCATGAAGTTGATTCAGCTATTCCACAACAGAGTGACAGGACCAGTCCTTTACATCAACTTCCTTTGCCATTTCTACTGGGGGGTAAGCATGGTTGTGTCCTAGCCCCAGTCCTATTCAATCTATTATTTGCTTGCATGTTGTCACATGCTGTCCAGAGTATGAAGAAAGGAGTGTACATCATATACTGATTAGATGGCTTTCTAATCTCTGCTTGAATGCAGGGACATGTCTCCATATAATCATTCAAGAAACCCTGTTGCTGATGACTGTGTGTTCCTGGTGCACAAAGACAGTGATCTATAGTTGATGCTGAACAAATTGTCAGATGCTGCTATAATCTTTGGCCTGACTATCCATTTGAACAAGACTGAAGTACTTTACCTGCCCATGCCATGTATCAACCATATAAAAAAAAAAATCACTGTTGATGATATCCAGATAACCAATACTTTGGAAGCATCATTTTAAGGGATGGATCTTCAGATAAATTAACTTCAGGATCAGCAAGGCCAGCCAAGATCGAGGGGCGGTTGCATCCTGGAATGTTCAATCAGCATAATATCTCTATTTCCACAAAGCTGAAAATCTACAGAGCTGTATTATCTCTTCTCTCCTATATGGATTTATTTACCAAACCTATACGCTGCCCCTCCCACTGTATAAGTGACTCTGCAGCTCTGCCTATGAGTCCTGGACTCTGTACATACATCAAACAATTGGAGAAATTTCACATGAGTTCTCTCTTCTCCATTCATTGGCAAGATCATGTCTTCAGTCTGGAGCTCCTGGATTGTGTGAATTCCGTCACCATTGCGTCTCTGATTATCAGAATACAGATGCAGTGGATGGGACAGATCATTAGAATGGATGACCACCATATGCCTTGCCAGTTGCTCTGTGATGTATTGGAGGTTGAGGAGAGATCTTGAGGTTGTCCATGCAAGCCCAACAAAGATGATGTGAAAGAAACCCTTCACCTCAGTGACATCCAGCAAAAGGAACTAGAAACTGTGGCTGCCAAGCCCTCTGCTATGAAGCCTCCATTGGCTTTGAAGACATCACAAAAAAGTGATAGAAAACTTGAGTGGCATCACAGAATAACACCTGTAATTATCACAACAATGGATTTCCAATGTCCCCATTGAAGTACACTCTGCACTTCCAGGCTGGGACTGCAGAGCCACCTCAGTGTCCACAGGTGAATTGTACAACAGCTTGTCTTCTTTGAACCTGAAGGACTACTTATATATAATATTGAGTGGTGCCTTTAATGGTAAATTTATTCCTGAAGACAGAAGAAAATGAAGTATACAGTTGATTCTTTTTCGTGTAAATAAAACAATGGCTACAGCCCAAAGCAGTGAAGTCTGATCTTTATTTTTATTGAATAATTTTTAGGTGAAGTAGAAAATTATTTTCTTAATATATAAAAGCACACATGAGGGAATTAACTACTATTTTTAAGATAATAAGTATTTTTTATAAGAAGTAGAAAATTTAATCTGCCTGTCAGAATTGAGGATTCCCATTAAAATCTAAAAAATCTTGATTGACTTGCATGGTGCATTTGATACTTAACAGCTAAATGGGATCATGTGAGTTCTGAAAGCACTAGTTGACTGCTGGGTCCAGTTTAGTTTGTTGAAATAGCTTATAAAGCTATACACAGTTTAGAAACCAAATTGTTAAAAGACCCAATCTTATACAATATTATTCGTACAGTTGAGGAATCCCTACTTGTGATTTTATAGAGTAGCAGTTTGGCTCACAATGAAGTGGCCAATAGACAGGGGCAGTGCTCTAAGGAGGAATTTTCTCCCAAGGCAAATGCAGCTGCCTCCATAGTATCTTATTTTAGATAACAATGTATGTCTATTTCCCCAATTTGTGAGATAACAATCTATTCTAAGAAAAGATTGTGCTTTTTTGCCTGTCCCACTCATTCATATATTACACTTATTATTAATGATTGTTGATTTTATGCTGGTGTTTTCTTTAAGATTATATTCATGTTTTCTTATAAAGTAGTGTGCAGCCCTGCTGAAGGAAGAGTAGTATAAAATAATACATTATAAAATGTTAAAAAGTAATGGTTAAGTAGCTTGCTGAAGTATTTGTTAAAAGCAGTCAACCAAGTCAGATTTTCTGTACTGTATTATTGAGCCTAATGCTGCATATATATGGAAGTGCTACATAAGCTTTTCCTGCATGAAAAATGATTTGAGGAAAATATATCACATTTTAATATAGAAAAATGCCTCAGCAGACAATTTTAAACCTGTATATGCATTCTTCTTACTGATTCTCTAATTAGTTTCTTTTACATTTAGAAATAAAAAATCAGAGGTGGTTGTATCTTTCCTTTCTTGCCCATTTTTCTGACAGATCTATGTTCCTTTTTCATGTCATGTTTCATTGGTATCTTTCAATCCGTTCTTCCATTTTGCTGCATTCCTTTTCCATTTTTTGCTTCCAAAAGATAGACAAATATTTGCTGATTTTTGAGGGATCCTCCCTCTGCCCTTAATATGGTGGAATAAGACTTTTTTGTTTAAACCTTTTGATGGAAATTATAATAGCTTTGCACTCTATGCCATCTGAATTATGAAGACTAGGGCAGGATGCTTATCCTTCCTCTTTTTGTTTCTTCATCATCATCTTTTCAGGAAACGAGGGAAATATATAATCACACCATTAAACTTGTCTTGGGAGCCTAAACTCTTATAGATTGCATACTATCCTCCCTGATGTGGCTGTGACGATGGATATGGAAGCATGGCTTCTGTTTCAACCTTAGCTTGCTTTTTACTGGTACTTAAATAAACAGCAGTTTACACTTAATTTGTTTAGTAAAAACAAGCTAACAAAAATGCAGTTTTCCCAATAACTGTAGCTTAATTTGTTAACTGACAAATTATTAATAATGAAAAACAGAAATTTGTAATTTGGAGGCTGTACTGAAGAAGAAGGAAAGTTGAGAGACCACAAATTTTGGTGGACCCTAGAAAAAAATATTGTGCTGTAACCATGGTTTAGTATTGGATTTGACTGAACGCTTTTTATTTGAGAAGAAACTACACTGGGTGGATGGAAATCTTAACTTGTCACTATTGACAGGGAGAGTAGTTAATTACAAGCCCGAATTTACTTTAATGTGTCTGTTGAGTAAACAAAATTCAGCTTGACACTCAATTATTATACTTACAAGTATCGTGCAAGATTTTAAATAATGATTTGAATCACCAAGATAAATAATTTGTAACCATTTCTTTGCCTCAGTAAGTGAGGAAAACTAGTTGTTATAGTAATTATATATATATTTAATAGTATAATACAAATGCAGTTTATTTAAAACTTCTGGTCATCAAATTAATTTCGTAATTCCTTTGTTTTGACTTATTATACACCTGTGAAAGACACTGAGTAAGAATATTTCTTGAAAAATGAGTCATCATCCAGTATTGGATATGTTAAAAGATTTCAAGAAGGAGTTGGAGAATTTTAAATAAAGTTGTGATTTCTATTATATAGCAAATAACTAGAGATGAGCACAATGTTTGCTTTCAAAAAGTTATGCCCACAAAGTTTGCAAAGCATCTCATTTCAGATATTGTATGAAACTGCTATTTTAAGTGGGAAATGGTTTGTTCCAAACACCAACATATTTTAGCTTAGATTAAAGCTGTCACTGAATTCAGATTACTCAAGTCCACATTCAAACCATTTTAAAATACTAGAAAAAAGCCTGTTTCACATTTGAAACAGCAGTTGTGCATTGGACAAATTAGATGCATTGTGAATGCTTGCATTAGAAATGAACTTTTTTCTGTATCTGTACAAATAAATGTTCATGTTTGCTTAACAGAAACATAAGCATCTTATATGATTATGTGCTATCAAGTCAGAATTAAATCTTAGTGATCATATGGACCTTCTCACAATGACCTGTCCTCTCAGGGTGACATGATAATAGTCTTCCAATATTTGAAGGGCTGCCCCAAAAAAGAGGGGACCAAATTATTCTTCAAAGCAAGACAAGAAGTAACAGATGGAAACTTATCAAAGAGAGATCCAACTTAGGAACCAAGAAGAAATTTCCTGACAGAACAAATTATCAGTGGAATGGATTGCTTTCAGAAGTTGTGGGTGTGCCATTATTGGAGGTTTTAAAGAAGAAATTGGATAGCAATTCCAGAACGGTATAGGGGTCTTTGGCTTGAGCAGGGGTTTTGACTGAAAGAACTCCCAAGGTCCCTTCCAACTGTGTTATTCTGTTCTGCTTTCATCTCTTTTTCAATCCAGTGGAGATAGACTGTGTTTTTCCTAGAGATATACTGAAAGTCTTTCAGGATGTATCTGTTTAAATTCTGTTTCTCTAAGATGAACTCTGGATTTATTCTATGATCCATTTGTTTGTTTTGTTGGTTATTCACAGTATTTTCAGGAGTCTTCCCCAATGTTAAAATTGTAAGGAATCCGTAGTCTCCTGCTTCTTCCAAATTCAGTTTTGCTCCATAGAATATCACAAGGAAAACCTGCAAGGATCTGATCTTTGTATACATAGATATGTCATAGATTCTGAATGTCTTTTCCAAGGCTTCATTCCTATCCTACTACTGTGTTTCCCTCAAAATAAGACCCTGCCTATATTTTTTTGAATGCTTTGAAATAAGCTCTTGGCCTTATTGCCATGTGCTCAAAAGCCCGATTGGGCTTATTATCAGGGGATGTCTTATTTTGGGGGAAACAGGGTAATACGTTTTCCAAGGCTTCACTATTAATCCTACCAAGTAGTAGTCTGTATTTTTTTTCACTACTGGCTCGTTTATTGTTAATATTTGATCCTAAAAAGCAGAAGCCATTTCAATATCTTTGCCAATTCTAAGAATGTTTGCTGTGGTTATTGTTATTAATTTGGTTTTTTATATTTAATATTAGTTTCATTTTTTTCTTTGACTTTTATTAATAGAGTTAATAGATAATTTTGCAATTTTAGCCATGTGAGTAGTGTCATTAGCACAGCACAGGTTGTTATGTTTCTTTCTCCCGTAGTAAAACCATTCAGTCACCCTCAATATATGCTCCCTCAGCATATAATTTGAATAATTAAAGAAAAGCTATACTGTTTTATTGATTTGCTAGTCACTTTTGCCATGTTCATCAAGACTGTAGTTTCCTATTCTATGTGTAGATTTCATATGAGGACAATGAAATATTCTGGAGTTTCATTTTCCTCAGAACATTAGACATCTTGACATGGTTGATACGATTGAAGTTCTTTCTATATAATCAGTGATTTGATAGTCCTTGGCTTTCTCAATTATGCAGCATGAATCAGCAATGTTTTTCTCAGCAATTTCTAAAACCATCTTGAACATCTGGCATCTCCATTTCCATGTAGGACTCTAATCTGGATTATCCTAAGCATTATTTTGCTAGGATGTGAAATCAACGATATTGTCCAATAGTTTGCATATTCTGTGCAAGTCTCCTTTCTTTGGTATTGGTATATAAATTCATCTCTTCCACTGTATTCACCACATATGCTGGATTAGTTTGGCTAGAACCTTTACAGATTCTTGCCATATATCTGTAGTTATTCCATAAATTGTTAACAGAATTTCGGGATATTTCATCTATCTTTGATCTTTTTTGAATCAGTTGCTGTCTGTTCACTAGTGTTCTTTAGCATTCCAGTCTAAAGTTGGACTTCCTTCTGAGTTTCAACAAGTTTTGGAAGACTTTTTCTTCCCTATTTGTTTGAATCTTCAGTGCTTTTAGAAACTGACTATAGCACTTTTCCTTGTCTTTTCAATAAATTGTCTGAAATTCTATGTTCAGTTCCTTTCCGAGATTTTTGTCTTTCATAGCTTTGACTTTTCTTCCCTTCTTGGCAATTTCGATGAATGACATCCAATTGCTTTGGGATTTCAAAGCACTTCCTGATATTCTCCTTGAAAATAGTCTGTTGAAACAATGGAAAAAGAAGAAGAAGAGGAAGGGAGGGAGGGAGGGAGGGAGGGAGGGAGGAAGGAAGGAAGGAAGGAAGGAAGGAAGGAAGGAAGGAATCTAATGTTCTTTGCTAGCTTCCCCCAAAGAAATTCAGTGGGGAAAACAGCAGGAGGTCAGAAGTCACTCCCTTTGCTTTTTGGCTGCCTGTGGTCATTCTGTTTCTCTATTTAGGTAAAAAAATACCTATGAAATGATGACCCAATTGGTCTAGTTCTTTTTTAAATTATCTTTAAATTCCCCAATTAAATGAGTACCAGATTGAGATTTAGAGGCCCAAAACTGGCAGACAAGTGCCTGTACTGCTCTGTGCTGTTGCTGCCGTTATTAAAATCCGCTAGGCTGTGCTCAGGAGAATTCTGAAAGCCCTAGCCCAATTCTGCAAGGAAGAAAATTACCAACTCCCTATAATAATAATTTCTTTTAAAATGGTAAGATTCATAGATAATGTATATGTAACCAGTGCATAGAACAAACTAAATGTTTCAGATATTCAGGAGTTGTCTTCCAAGCCTCCATTAAGAAGTCAGCCTAAACTAACCATACCTCCTTGGTTGTAAGAAGAATGTTGCAGCAATTATAAGATTCCATTGGATATAGGGAAGACTTCATTCTAATTGCTAATAAATTTTTAATTGCAAAATTGGCAGCACAATTACTAGATAGAGTACAATTAGGCCTATATTCCAATTTAAGACCATTTGATTTTTTTCTCCAGTCAAGTCCTCCTTTATGATTCCTAGATGTGATTCAAATGTCGTGTTCAGGCTAGAGCTTTGATTAATTGGAATCAAAGCCAGCTTTTGGCAAGCTAGTGTGGCTGAGGATCTTATTGGTTTCAACTGGACTGTTGCCCTTTCTAATATCTCACCATCATAGGTCATGAAAAAGGAACAACATTATGAACAAACTGAGATTCTGTGTTCTCTCTCTCTGCAATAATTGTTATTTTAGGATTACATAAAATCAAAGAAGTAATAAAGCATTGGATTCAGGGCATGGCAAAATAACTTAAGCCAAACAACAATAGTATATTGGCTTCTGGGAAAAATCCAGAGAATTTCTCTTGCAGCCTTATCTGTTTCACTTACCTCCCTGAAGTAGTAATAGTTCATTCTTAAGTGTCTGCTTTAATAAGCTCTCTTCAGCATTTCAATATTATGAAGGATCATGCAAAAAAATTCCCCCCTAAATATAGTTATTACTAGAATTTCTGGAACTTCAAGAGGAAGCAGATAAAAGGAAATGCAACCAGGTGTTTGTTGTCTGTATGAAATGTATGTACTTTTGGAGCAGCAGTAGAAGGAAGGAAGATATGTTTAGTACTGAAATATTAAGCTGAATCTTGTGAAAGCACGGAGTAATCAGGGAATAGGATGGACTTTAGTAGGGAATAGAAGAAAGAGAACAGATATAGAGGCATAGTATCCCTACATATCAGAAATATGTACTGTTTAATCAGGTAGACAACAGGAGAGTGTTCAATTGCAATTCATATTGAATGAAATGGTCCAATTCTTCATTTTCCTGCTGGTATTAGCAATAGCACTTAGACTTATATATTGGTTCACAGTGTTTTACAGCACTCTGTAAGCACTTTTCAGAGTCAGCATATTGCCCCCAACAATCTGGGTCCTCATTTCACCGACCACAGAAGAATGGAAGACTAACTCAACCTTGAGCCGGTCAGGATTAAACTCCTGGCAGTGGAGAGAGTCAGCCTGCAATACTGCATTCTAACCCCTGCGCCACCACAGCTCACAGTTCAGTACGGGTTGAACTGCATATGGATATAAATAAAAATGCAGAAGGAAAGATTGCACCAGAGTGGGGATTATGGAACAAATACATTGACAATGCTGGTTATAATTAAACTTGGTAAGTGCAAAAAGTATAGGCAGAAGCAGTAAATTAAAGCTTGTGCTTTAGAGAAAATGAAGTGTCAATGAACTGGAACTCATAGAAGGAAAAACAGGAGGGATATTGGGGAAACTCTGTTCTTTTTAAAGAGATGATTGTGGGTGGGATTTTGGAGGAGTATAGCCAGAGTTATCCATTAAAATGTTTTTGGTATCGGGTAGGGATTCTTGGTAATTTTATGGGTCAGAAATGAAAAGCAAAGCAAAATTAAACAGGTGCACTTTAATTGATCACTCTTGACTATATCTTTTTGCCAGTGGGGATGGCTAAAACTAATTAAAGCAATTTTTTCTAAGGCGATCGCCTCTTAAATTCTAACAATTGGTTAGTCTCTGGTTAACTAAAGTCCACCTATCTGAAAAGTAATTAGAGAAACTTGGGATAGGCAAATAAGGGAGCTTCCAATTCTTGTTTTAAGGATTGTGTTCACATTAGGATCTCTGACTTTTTTTCCTCTTGTGTTAATTCTAAATGGTAAGCAAAACATTTTGCTGTTTATTATTTTGGGGTGTTAAAAATAGAAAAATCAGAGACAAATGATATCAGTTTAACTAACAAGCCAGAAGCAGTGTCTTTATTTATTTACATCAATTGTTTATTGTACTGATCTTGAGAATCTGGGTGGTGTACAATGAAGTTGGAAAATGAAAGCAGCAAAAATCAAATAGAACAAAGCATATATGCAGGCCAGAGTCTTGACCTACAGTCCATCAATCAAAGCCAAACAAAGATGTTTTATGGCAGTTAACTGCCAGGAAAAACATATTCTAGAGAGTGAGGGCCAGTATACTGTAGATAAGGCATGTTGTCAAACCTGACTCCTATGTAGTTCCCATTCAAGGGGGAATCTGAAGATGGCCATACAATTTTGACAAGTAGTTGGAGTTAGGTATAGTGAATGATCAAGTTATGTTCAGTGGAATGTTTATGTCTAATAAACCAGAATGGCTGTAGCCCTTAGAGATAGGCAAGCTAAGATATTTTAGAAATGCTTTCTAGTATTGTAGGCTAGAATAATAGAACATTGAAACCTGTCAGAGTTTCTCTTTGTTCCATCTCAAACTAAACAAAATGAAGGTGAGGTTATTTTGAGTGTTTTTCTCATGCTTTCCTCTTTCTCAAGAATGGAGTACTGTAGTCATTTTTGAAAGTCCTCCATTAGTGGATTGGTTATTCTTTCCTCACTCCCAAGGTCAGATCTGTATTCTTTTACAACTGTTTACAAATTCAGGCTTATGGTTGTAGCCATGCTTGGCAGTTTTTGTAATGTCTTTATGAGCATTTGGCCATAAGTACATGAATAATGAATGAAGTCTTCATTTCTTTAGGTTCACGAAATTTTAACAGGTTGTCATAGACAGTGTAATAGCTGCATTGCATAATAGGTGGTTTCTCCCTTGTGCTGCTTAGAGAATCCATCAAATGGGTTAATTCTCGTCTGATTGGCCAGAGACTGAGTAAGAATTTGTTTAAACATGCCTCCTCTTCCTGTCTAGCCCCAGTTCCTTACTCAGTCCCGGCCTTTAGAGACTTGTTTTTGTTAACTCCATTCTCTGGACTCTCTAATTATTGGAAAATTTCAGCTTTTTAATTATTTTTTCAACTGGCTAAGAACCTACTGATCTACCGGTGGTTTGAGGTTTCCCGCTCGACTGAGCTAGCTGAGCGCTGCTCAGCTGAGCCACGGATTGCTGGCGGTGATTTAGATCGCATTTCACCGTCTTCTTCCATTGGCACCAGGATTCCTTTCCCTGCAGTTTTGACGTGATTGTCTGCCCGTGAGTTGCCTGGGGAGCACGTGGGAGGCTGTGTTGTCGGTCTCGCGCCACGGGGATCGAGGATAGCTCCGTGTTGTCGGAGCTCAGCTCTCCCTCGCTTCGCCCGGATCGCCATTATTCCAAGAGCCATTTCGTCGGCTCCAGCTCTGAGCGGGCTCGATTATGGCGCCAAAGAGGGTGGTGTTGTCAGCCCTGTGACATCAATTGTGAGTGATTTTGGGTGCTTCAGGAGCTGTGTTGTCGGCTCTGTGCCATCCCTACAGGGGATCCCGGCTTTAGTGGAGCTGCTCTCAGCCATTTGTCCAACATTTTGTGACGCTCGAGGGCTGTGTTGCCGGCCCGGCACCATTTTGTTTGACATCGTGTGAGGTTGTTTAGTAACGAGGCTGTTCTGCCAGCCTTGCACCTTATTGCCTCAGTGAAATTTCTTTTAGGGGAAGGGTGCTTCAGCATTTACCACAACAACTGGTTTTTCTCTACAATCAATTGTGTTGTTCAGGAGCATTTTTAACTACCAGCACTCCTGTCTATTGGGCATTTATTGCAGCCATTATTCATTCTAACATGGCCAATTGCAGTCGCTTCCCCTCCAGGAAATCTAGAGCTCCCTCTCAGCACAGGGGCAGATCCAAAAACAAGCACTCTTCCAAAGCCACAGTATCTCAGACTGCCCCTGTTTCTTCTTCTGCTGCTGTAGCAGCAGAAAAAGATGCTAGGAGAAGGCATCTGGCACTAACCAAACAATTTGATAAGGCCAAGAAGCAGGCTGAAGCCACCATCCCCCCTTCACTCCCTACAATGGCAGCTCCATCCACCCCAATCCAGAGGCAGGACACCGCCACTCAGATTCACCAGGATACCTCCTCCTGGTCCCCAATTATTTCCACTGAGACACAGGAGGACCAGTCCGTTATCAGAGAAGTTTTCTCTCAAGGAAGTGATTCCACTTCACCTCCGTCTAGGCAGCCACGCGCCTCTAGACCATCTGCCACCTTCACTCCTACGGCGGCAGGGCTCTGCCCCGAGGAGGGCCATATGTCTACCATCCCTCAGGAAATATGCGACCTCATTACACAAACAGTGGCTAAGGGTATTGACACGGCCCTTACCCAAAGAGGAATTCTGGCCCCATCATCTGCTCCTGTTCAAGCACAACGGTCTTCCAGGGCTTCATCCCATCTGGACAGCGATTCTTCTTCAGTCCATTCTCGTTCTCCTTCTCACCATAGCGACCAATCGCTCCTTGACAAAGAGGAGGCCTTTGATTATTACCTCTCTGGAGACGAGGAGGAAACCCCTTCGGTTAGGCCCCGTTCCACGGGTCTCTTCCGGCATGAGCTGTTTTTCAGACCTTATTGCATAAGGCAAAAGTCATCGCTAATATGGGGGTTTTCCGGCATGCACTGCAGATTCTTCGGATCCTAGTGACTCCAATAAACTACTTTTTACAGAGGCTGTTACTGGACAGGAGGTGGTACTATCCCCACAACTCTTCATTGATACTGTCCAGCGCCAATGGGCCCAACCCAGTTCCATATTAACACCAAGTGGGCTAGACAAAAAACTACATGTGGAACAGGAGCTCAAGGACCTCCTCAAACTCCCCACGATTGATGTTCCCATGGCCAGCCTGACCTCTCCAAGCATCCTACCATCCGATGCAGCTGAGGGTCTTTGCACAGAAGACAGATGGGCCAAAATCTCTACCCGTAAGACCCACCAGGCTGCTGCGTGGGCCATCAAGTCAGCTACAGCAGCCTCCTTCGCCAGAACGTCCCTCATATGGTTCCGTCAGATGCAGGCTAGAGCATCTCCTGAGGATGCTCGTCTGCACCAGGACATCAATAAAATGATCGCCGCTACGGAGTATGCTGTGGATGCAACTCTCAATTCAGCCAAATTCGCTTCACGCGCCCTGGCTTCCAACATCACGTCTCGGCATCTTCTCTGGCTGCGGCATTGGGAGGCAGACATGAGGACCAAATAGCGTCTCGCTGCAGCTCCCTTCAAGGGCAGATTCCTCTTTGGAGAGGCCTTGGACCCGGTCCTAGTGGAAGGTAGGGACAAAAGAAAGGTCCTCCCATTTGCCCCCAGATGCTCGGATAGATGCTCTGCCTTTCCCTATCGTAGACAGTCCTTTCGATCTTCTGACCCTGGGTACCAAGCCCTGGCCCCTCCACGACCATTCGTTCCCTCAGCCGACAGGTCCCATGACAGACAGCCCTTCAGAGAGCGCACTCGGCAGTCTCAGTCCAGACGACCCTTTCGGGGCTCCACTTTTCATCCCTATCGTAGAAAATAATGATCCCTCTCTTCAGGGACCCATTGGAATCGTCTCACCGAGTTCTCTAACATTTGGCATTCTACAGCCACGGATGCTTAGGCCATTCAGACGGTCACTTTAGGAGTCACATTGGACTTCATTTCTGAGCCCCCTCGATGTTTCATCAATTGTTCTACGACCACTGACTATTCCAAGAGAGCGCTAATGGAAGCCAAAATTCAGCACCTCCTATCCATTCGGGCCATTGAACCAGTCCCTCCTGAACATCAGGGTGCTGGCTTTTATTTGATTCTTTTCTTGGTGCAGAAGAAGTCAGGGGGCAGTTCATATACGGTACAGGCGTTTCAAGATGCACACCCTGCATACTATTCTAGGTGGCATCAGATAAGGAGATTATTTGTCATCAATTGATCTCCAGGAGACTTATCTCCATGTTTCAATCAGACCATCCCACAGGAGATTCCTCAGATTCTGCTATGGTGGGGCTCATTTTCAATACAGAGCCATGCCCTTTGGACTTTCTTCCACCCCCCACATTTTCACCAAACTCCTAGATGTAGTGGTGGCTCATTTGAGGGCATCACTGGTCAGATTACAATGCTACCTGGATGACATTTTAATTCAATCTTCATCATTCCAACAGGCATAGAATGATCTCCAGGTGACCATCATGGCCCTTCAGCAACACGGTTTCACTATGAATTGGGAGAAAAGTCAGCTGACTCCCTCCACTGACTTGGTCCACCTCAGGGCCCGCATCGACACAGTGGCAGGTCTAGTATTTCTGTTGCAGGAAAGGCGACGCAGCATCCAGGCCATGGTGCAACTGGTGCGGTCTCTACAGAGGGCACCTCTCCTTCTGCTCTCTCAATTATTGGGACAAATGATCTCATGCTTGGCAATCGTCCCTTAGGCGAGATTGCACTCACGACCCCTTCAGTGGCTTCTATTACCAAGCCAAAAAGCGGGTATGAGCAACTCCAATACCCAGATCAGGGTCTCCCCGAAGGTACTCAAATCCTTCATCTGATGGACATTCGCAGCTCTGACAAAAGGTTCCCTCTTCCACGAGCCTCAGTGCCTGATCCTCACCACGGATGCCAGCCTCTTCGGCTGGGGCGCTCACCTCAACATCCGGGTCACTCAGGGGCGTTGGGCGTCCAAGGACCTCTTTAAATGATGTCAACTGGCTGGAACTACGTGCCGTCCATCTGGCACTCCGCCACTTCCAACACCAACTGTCAGGGCACCACGTGCTTCTCCGGACAGACAACGTCATGACAAAAGCCCACGTGAACCGGCAAGGCGGGATGCGCTCCAGGATCCTAATGAAAGAAGTCACGCAATGGGCTATCGGCGGAGAGGCATCTGCTTTCTCTTCAAGCAGAACATATAGCAGGAACCTCCAACTCCCGAGCGGATTGGCTGAGCAGAACTACTAATAGTGTGCCGCTTCGGCCAGCCTCAAATCGATCTATTCACAAGTCCGAACAAGTTCCTCGCTTCATCACCAGGTATTGGACTCTGGGAGTGGAGGGGACCAATGCCCTTTGCTGCACGTGGCCTCCGGGCCTCCTTTATGCCTTTCCCCCAATTCCCCTGATACTGTGGGTCGTGCGGAAGGATCGAGAATGCAGAGGTCATCCTCGTTGCCCCATATTGGCCTCGATGAGCTTGGTTTGCAGACCTCATGGGGCTATCAATCAATCGCCCATGGCGGATCCCGCCGGATCAGATCTCCCTTTGCCAGGAGGCCATTTACTATCCGGAACCCCAATGGTTCCAGCTGGCCGCCTGGCACTTGAAAGGGAGATTCTGAGGAAGGACCACTTCTCATCCAAAGTGATCTCCACCCTCCTCGCTTCCCACAGAGGGTCCACCACTCGTATATATGATGCGACTTGGTCTTCGTTTCATCGCTGGTGTGTCTCTTCGGACATTGACCCCACGAGAACGTCCATTCCTCAGGTGCTGGACTTCCTTCAAGCGGGTCTGGATGCCGGGTTAGCAGTCAATACCATATGACGACACGTTGCGGCCTTAGCAACTATTCTCACCAACAAGGATCACGGTACATTGTCTGAACGTCCCCCCCCCCGTGCACAGGTATCCCTCCTGGGATCTTTGTCTTGTCCTTCAAGCCTTAACGGCCTCACCCTTTGAACCGCTGTCCTCCGCCTCCCTCAAATTTCTGACCTTTAAGGTGGCCTTCCTGATCGCTGTCACCTCTGCTCGCAGGGTGTCCGAGCTGGCAGCCCTATCCATTCGCAAGGACTTGTGCATTTTTCATTCTATCGAGTCGTTTTGCGGATGGATCCCACCTTCCTCCCAAAAATCAACACTTGGTTTCACAGAGCCCAAGAGGTTGTGTTACCTGACATCTGCCTCAGGCCACTCACCCCAGCGAACACCGCTAGCACTCTTTGGATGTTCGTCGGGCCTTAAAGAAGTATATTTCTAGGACTGCACCGTTCCGTAAATCTGAATCATTATTCATTTCATTTCAACCAAGTTCCTTTGGCTCAAAGGTGTCTTCTTCCACCATCGCTCGCTGGCTCAAGGCCTGCATCTCCCTGGCCTACGAACGGAAGAACAAGCCCATTCCTGGTTGCATCACAGTTCACTCTACGCGTAGCGCGGCTACCCCTGCTGCTTGGGCCACCCAAGCTCCTCTTCTCAAGATCTCCAGGGCAGCTACTTGGGCTTCACTGACGCCCTTCATTCGCAATTACAAATTGGACAAATTTGCATCAGCTGAAGCCGCCTTTGGTTGCAGAGTGCTCCAACAGGTCCTTCCTCCGGAGGGTCTGCCTGCCTCCTCTTCTTCTTCCCCCCCCCCCAGGGATATTTAGCTTGGGTATATCCCATTCGATGGACTCTCTAAGCGCAAGGGAGAAGGAACATTGGACTTACCTGAAGGTTCTTTCTCCTTGCGCTGCGTAAGAGTCCATACCCTCCCTTGTTGGGGGTCCTGGACTTCTTTTGACTCCCTTTCCATTCAAGTTTTGTTTCTTCAGATCCCGACTTCGTTTCAGAACTGGGGCTAGACAGGAAGAAGAGGCGTTTTTAAACAAATTCTTACTCAGTCTCTGGCCAATCAGACGAGGATTAACCCATTCGATGGACTCTCACGCAGCATAAGGAGAAAGAACCTTCAGGTATGTCCAATGTTCCTTCTATATAGGCATGTATTGTTTATCCCATGAAGATATAAAGTAGATGTTGTCTTTCAAATCTTAACATCTCTTAATTTTAGATAAGCAATTGAACATACCTCATAAAACTGGTGGGGTAAGTATTTTGATGTAAGGGTGGAAACCAAACAAAGTAAAGCTTTGTTGTCAGTTTGAATTCACAGTCTTTATAAAAGATTGGTATATGTATGTGGTGATCCAAATAAATATATTTGGTTTATATGGAATAAAATCCCTGAATGAAAATACAGAAATATCCAGCATTTGAAAAATTTGTCCAATTTGCTAATTTATACAAATCAAAATAAGACATAAGTAGTCTGTCATCCTGTGAAAGTGTGAAAATATGAAATTTGAAAAGTGTTCAAACTTTCCTAAAAAAAATCAATTATGTAGGGAAATTTTAAATGAGAATATTTTAAGAGATACCTGACCTATAGCCTTCTCTTCTACTTACCATTCATTTTTCAGAATATGAAATAACCATACATTTGTATCCAGTTCAAACAGTAAAACAACATAAGTCAGTATCATGTTTGATACAACAACGAATTTTTAAAAATGATAGAAAGCCACATAACCTTTTAGCACTAAAAGTTATCCTTCCAGGTTAAACAAGATTTTTTTTTCCACCGAGTATCTAAATAAAAATACTTCATTCTTCATAATGAATGAGAAACAATTTGGGAAATTATGAAAGAGTCCTTTTCAAAAGGTACCTTTATCTCTGAAGATGTGCCTTCAGTGAGGTGTCGAGGAATAGAAGGATGTCTATGGGAAGAAAACAGCAGGTCCAAAGTATATAAACTTTAAAAGCTTTAATAAAGTAAGCTAAGGATGCAAAGCACGGCTTCTGGAATTCTTTTCAAGAATTAAGACCTGCTTTGCTTTGAATGACTTGAGTGGGTTATAGAATAGAACACAATATTTGGCAACATTCCATGCTGTTATCCAGCTGCCTTTCCCACGGGGAAGCACTGGGATTTTTTTCCCTTCAGACCTTGCCAAATCCAGCCCAATTTTTAAATGCCACCTTTTGTCTGTTTCTTCCTACACAGCATATCTGCTTCAAATGAGTTATTTATTTATTGTATTTATTTGAATTGATAATATATAGTTTTGTTCTTAAAGGCCTTTTATGCTAATGTAAAGTCCCAGCCCCCATTACATAATTTATTTCCAACATTCTGTTGTATTGGAAAGTATAAAAAGATACCTTAACATAGACATAAATATGTGACCATCGTAAGACTGTATATATTGTCTTCTATCTATATCTGGGTCTGGGTCTCTGTCCATCTGTCTGTCTATCTAGCTATCTACTCCCACCTCCCTCCCTCCCTGTAGGCATGTGTGTATATGTGTTTGTGAGTCCAGTAAAACAGTTGTCCATGGACATGTATTTGGAGAAAAGGGCAGCAGCTTCTGAAGCAACTAGTTGACCTGAAGAAAGAATCAGCAGCTTTAATTATTCAAACAGGAATATTCATACATGCTTTTCTGTGCTATAAAAACCTCATCTGAAGGATTCATATTGTTCTTGAACTGAATGAGTAATGCACTACAGTGAAGCATTGTGAGCCAGATAAGATTTAGTAGTTTTCTTCAGGCTGAGGGGACTCCTACCTTTGGAAAGGTATTAATATGTCTCTTGTATTCCCTGACTTTGAAACACTTGCTAGTAAAGATGAGGGAGACATGCTGTTAGATGCAAAGAGCCAAATAGGTTGTCCATGTCTCTTAAGGATCAGCAGCTAAAATTGATTCAACAATATCAAATAGAAACTTGGCTATCAGCTTTCTTATCATTGACAATTCTGAGTCATATTAGAAGCAAGTGATATAATCTACTGAAACCTCAGCAAAACTACTGCACTGAGCTTCTGGGAGTACTGTTTCAATGAATAGTGTCTAACAATTTAACAAATTATTTTTACTCAGAAAAAAATGTTGCTGTCTGAGATTCTATAGATTCATTAGACTAGTGGAAGAGAAGAAAGATTTTATTGACATAAAGTAGACAAAGGTATACATAATGAACTGGACTCCGATTCTGTCAGGTCAGTTTTATCTTCACTTAACTTCTGAGCATAAATTAAATACTAGTTCAATACTGTCAAAATGTTTTTTAATAAAAAGATAGCAGACTTGAATATATTCTGAATTGTATGTGATTTGCTTATTTTCAAATTTTAAATGATATATGATCTCGGTGTTAAAATTACTTAGTTTAAATAAGGTTGATATTAGACCACTTTCAGTAGTTCCTGCTTCATTTAGACACTTCATAATCAAGCATCATATAAAATAAAAATAAAAGGTTATGGACCAATTTATAAATTATTTATTATTGCAGTGAAGGGAAAGAAAAAGCACTTTGAATCCACTAGAGAATATTCCAGAATTCCTTAGCAGTGCTATCCTTTCTTTCTGACTGCCTAGTAAATAAGTGATAGATTAAGTGCTGTCTAGGCAACTGTGGAACTACTCATACAAAACATACATTTAAAAGTTGTATTTGTGAGAGAATGCATTTCTGTTGCTTCTGACCTGTCTGCATAAAGTTCCTATGATTTATTTATTAATTTTTATATTTTCCAGAGTGGTAGATCATATTAAGCATCTCTCCACTCAATTTTAGCCTGAAGCTAAAATTTTGGGAGCCCATAGTTACTTATGATGTAAGATTTGAAAAATTTTGAGTTTTGTTTCATTCCAGAGTGTTGTGTTTTGTGGACTGTTTGGTTTCATCATTTTGTCTATTTTTTTCTGTTTGCATTGTTCTGGCAATCTGTGTTTCAGTTAGCATTCTGAATTTTTAGAATATTTTGTCATTCTAAATAGAATTAGTCATATTAGTTCAGCCTAGTTATATGGAAACTAAGTTGCTGCGATTTAGAAACAAATGGCTGTGAGGGTTTTAAAAAGTATTTGATTGTAAGGATTGGCAGTTTCATTTCTCAAGGGCAGTAGTTGGCAACTTCGATACAAATTAGAGTCATCTGCTAGTCCCAACTGTTTCGTGTAGTTGCCTTTTACTGGCAATTTTTTTTAAAAAATGAACCTTAGTGCTAGAATGACATAAATTTTTCCCTTGGAAAAATCATCATGAAGAATAACATAATTCCTCTCCTCCCCACCCCCTTCACTTTAATCAAGAACATGAGATTCTGTTATGTAGTTCCCAGGTTTGATGGGAATCTTTCTTCAATTTTCTGGAGCAAACATAACTATAAAAGTATTTTTAATCATGGATGAAAGAAAATTGTTCTGTTTTTAGTTGGAATTGTGATTTTTTTAATGGCTAGAACAACTTTTAAAAAGTAAAGCACTTGCAGCAGGGCTTAAATTTGAAGGTTTGTCTCTTAGAATCTCTCTTCAGTGCCTTTATTCTTTACCAAGAGATGTGAAATATTAAAATATATTTGACCATATTTAGTTTGCCACTGATTGACTATAAGCATTTCCGTAACATCTGGGATATGGATGAATTGTTCCTGTAGGCACAGTTTGCATTCACAGTAGGGCAGTGAGTTCCTGCACTAATCATTTCAAGTTACTGTAGTTGAGAAATTTCAGTAAGAATAAAGGCTCATTTTCATCACTGAACATATCCTCTGCTATGGAAATAAGTAACTTTTTCCTGAGATAAGGAGCACATTTGCTAACTTCCACTCCTGTTTCAGTCACATACACTTAGGGAAAAACTCTAGAAAATGTTGCTGGCTATTTTAATTTGCTTTGTTACATGCACTGGTGAACATGATGTGAAATTAAAAGTACCATAAAAACTTAAGTGCCAGGCAACTCTACTGAAACAGCCTTTAATGGGAGAACTAGCATGGTCATAAATCTTATTACACAGTTCTTAAAAGCAATTCAGGTATGCAGTAAAACAGGATTTTTGCTATTGAGAATTTAAATGATTAAGAAGAAAAGGAAACATACTCTTCAAACAACTAGTAAGCTATCTATTTTGTAATCTGGGAGAGTTAAAATTGTGCCTTACAATTTTTTGTTTTGCTTTGTGTTTAATGAGTCTAGTGAAATATGATTCCACATTTTTTCAATTATATACTGAACCTTTATTAACCCTAAGTTAGAGATATAGTTCTGTGGTTTAGAAAAGGATGTAATTCATTTTTAAATAGTGGATGAGCATTTGGTAGATCACTAAAAATATTGCTTTCATAGATTGGAATCACTCTAGAGTTCATATAACAGTTAAATACTAAACAGGTGAAATTATTAAATGTGAATCTATTTTATCTGTGTATATATAACATGACAGGATGAAAATGTGATATATAGACATTTATAAGCAACAAATATTGATGCTACTTTTGGTACCATTTTTGTATTAAGGAAGAAATGAAATTATTATAATAAGAGGTAGGTAGTCTGTAATACTGTATTGTTCATAAATTTAGTCTAAGCACAAAATCGGTGTCTAATCAAATGTAGGATTAGACATCAGATCATATTGGAATGTATTATTAATCCGTTAATGCCGATCTTACAAGTGATGAATCCTGAGTTGGAGTGTTTCGTAGAATGCTAATTTGCATAAATACTTGTCGATGGAAGCTGATGTTAAAGAACTAGGAATTGGAAACCTTGGATGATCTATTGCAAATTGTCCGAAAATCTATCAGTAAGTTTCAAACTTCCATCCGCTTACCCTGTACTAGGGTAACATGTTTCTTTTGATTGAGAATAATCTGTTCTGTGGATGTCATCCTGGAAAGAGAATTTAAGGAAGTGTTGCAAATTTTTGAAACAAAGTTGGAATATGCAAAGAATGTTTTGCAAAATACGTACTATTGCAAAATGTCTTGCAAAAACTACATAGAGCAGACTTCCTGGTGGACAAACTCATCTTTCATAGTCTGTATATCAGACTTACGCTGGCTGGACATGCTGAAAACTGTAGTCCATCATATCTAGAATATCGGTTTGTTTGAAGGCACCTGAAGAGCTTACAAATGTCAGTGTTGTGTGACTCTACCTTCAAAAGCATAATTAATTTCATAAATTAGCATGAAGAAATACAGGTAGTCCTTGACGTATGGCCACAATGGAGCCCATAATTTCTGTTGCTAAGCAAGACAGTTGTTAAGTGAATTTTGCCCCATTTATTACCATTCTTATCACAGTTGTTAGGTAATTACTGCAGTTGTTAAATTAGCAACACCATTGTTAAGTGAATCTGGCTTTCCCATTGACTTTGCTTGTCAGAAGGTCATAAAATGTGATTATATGACTCCAGGACACTGCAACTCTCATAAACTCATACTAGCTGCCAAGCAGCCGAGTTTTGATCATGTGATAGCATAGTAGAGTATCAGTAGTATCAAATTAGAGTATCAGTAGATTTCTCTGGAATAGTTTGCATTCTATAGTAAGTGGTATTCAGAATTCTGTTCCTCTCTTGATCTTGGTGAGGGAATTTATGGTTAAGAAAAGGCAAGCATCAGGTAATGGATTTGATAATCTATTCATTTGTGATGTGAGGGGTGGAAGGTTACCATGAAATATACCAGGTTACAAAACTGTTCACATATTATGATTGAAAATGCACCTACATGCTGTAAATGTCTAAAATGGTAAGCAGATACCAAAATCCTGAATGGAGTTTTAAGTTGCTTAAGATATGTATGGGACCCGGTTATTCGAAAGACCATCTTTTCCTAGTTACATCTACCCAATCTTGAGTGGGGAGGTAGAGTGTGTTATGAGTTCTGTGCCTCTTAAGGTGGTCCATTTAGTGGGACCAAGAAGAAGGGCCTTCTCAGTGGAGCCATACTTCCAGTGGAACATCATCCCTGCAGTGATAAGATTGGGCCTCACCCTGATACTCTTTTGAAAGACTCTGAAGACATGGTTTTACCAGTAGGCCTGGGAATCCCAGGATGATACGGAGCCAACCAAGTTATTTGTTTGATTGTTTGATTGTGGTCATCAGGGAGATGAGGGTTTATTGAGTTTGATAGAGTTTTATTTCTATAATTTTTTCTTTATTTTTAAATTTTTTTTTATTTCTATAACAACCATAGCACAAGAGAAGTGAGCATTCTATAAAGCCAGAGCTGCAAATGCTGCAACAATGGTGCCCACACATGTCTGCCCGACATATGGCAGAACATTTCATGCCTGTATAGGCCTTACCAGCCACCTGCGGACACATCGCGGACAGCCTGTTGGATGTCAAGGTTCTCTTCGAACACGATGGACGAACATCATTTATTTCTATAAGCCACTTGGAGTTACCATGAGTGAATTGGGTGGCCATATACATTTTCTAAATAAATAAATATTTTTATTTATTTATCGAAGTCTATAAGCATGCTACATTCCAAAAGTAGCTGACCTGCCTTTTATTTTTGGGAGGAAATTAAGAAATTTATCATATCAGAAATTGTAGAGATTAATATATCATATTTTTTGGACTATAAGATGCTCCAGACTATAAGACACACCTAGCTTTTGTGGAGGAAAACAAGAAAAAAAAAATCAGCCTCTGCAAAGGAGGTTGTTTGCCTCCTTGCAGCAAACAACCTGGTCAGCTTCAGCACAGCCTGATTTAGCATGAGCAGTTGATTGGTGGTTGGATTGGCCTCCCGGAATACCGCTGATCAGCTAGTTGTTCCAGGCTGCGGGGATCACTGCCGCCCATTGCTGCTGCCACCTATCGCCGCCTCTGCAAGTCCCATTATCGGCCTCCGCATGTCCCATTTTTAGCCTCCACGTGTCTCATTTTCAACCCGTTCCAGGCAGAGGGAATTGCCACTGCCTAGAACAGGCCAGAAATGGGACATGTGGAGGCTGAAAATGGTGTGTGGAGGCCAAAAATGGGACGCGCAGAGACCGAAAATGGGGCACATGGAGGCCAAAAATGGAGCATGTGGAAGCGGTGATGGCAGTGATGGGCGACAGCGATCCCCGCAGCCTGGAACAATTGATCAGCGGTATTCCGGGAGGCAGATCCAACTGCTAATGAGCTGCTTGTGCTAAATCACTGTGCTGAAGCTGACCAGGCTGTTTGCTGCAAAGAGGCAAATTGCTGGGAGGCAGAGTCCAAAGGGTGGGGGCTGGCGGGTGGGCGGGGCTTTGGCAACATTCGCTCTATAAGACGCACAGACATTTCCATCCACTTTTGGGGGGGGGAAATGTGTCTTATAGACTCAAAAATATGGTAAGTCTTTTGTTTTTCATAAATTATTTTTTAAAAGGCATATGTTTCTTTAACCCATGATATGAAAATCATAAAATAATTAATCCCTCCCTACCAGTATTTAATCTCTCAATCTTAAAAGAATATAGTTGTATAATTAAACTTCAAGAATATATTTGTCTTTAGAAGAATCGTGCAGAACTATCTGGGAGGGCAGCTGATGTTTTACAAATTTGTACTCATTTCCTGGAAGAAGAAAAATACAGTTTAAATATCAGTGGTTGTAAAAAGTGCCCAACAGAATGGGAACTTGTGTGGCTATAATAGTAGTAGTAGCTGTTGTTGTTTTGAACGCATACTAATATTTATTTCAGGATAGCAAAACAGGCCAATTGGAACAACATCCCAAACCAAAACATGACTTAGAGACAAAGGAAAAGAATGCTAATGCTGTTTTGATTATTTCTGTTATTGTCTCCAGTGACAGGAAGTGCCTAGCAAGGTATGTATAGATCCATTTTGGGTTTATTTAATTAGTCTTTGAATCAGAAATGGTGGCTTACTCCTCTCAATACATACAAGGAAAGGTGCCAAAAAATGTGACTTCATATAACGACTTAGTCCAGGAAAGAGCCAGAACCCTTGATTTGGATGACAACACAAAAAATTTGGAATGTATCATAATTTATTAGCTGTGCCTCCTTGTTAGAGGGATTAGTGTACGTAAATGTGTAACTTATTAAAGGATATTTTCTTAGGATGTCATACCAACTACCTTAATATAACTAGAAGTGTTTATTTCTGGGATCTCCAGAAATATTTTGAGATTACAAGTAAATTTTCAGAGATTTATGCTAACTTTCAATCAGAATCTTCATCAGAATGTAACTTAAAGCCATTATATTTTGTTCTGCCTTTAAAATGTCAAAGAATATATACTGCTCAAAAAAATAAAGGGAACACAAGCAGAAGACATCCGAGATCTGAATGAATGAAATAGCCTTATTAAATACTTTGTTCCTTACATACAATATTTTATACACTGCTCAAACAACTAAAGGAAACACACAACTACTGTATGTAACGAACAAAGTATTTAATAAGGCTATTTCATTCATTCAGATCTCGGATGTCTTCTGCTTGTGTTCCCTTTATTTTTTTGAGCAGTGTACTTTGGCTTCATTCTTTGTGACATTACTTCAAATACTTGAAAAATGCTATCATATATCTGCCTTCAGTACCTCTTCAGAAGACTTGGATTCCAGGTCTCTAATTAACCTTATTGTCTGTTGTTTGTGTTTCTTCATATTTCTCTGGAGCTTTTTAAAAATATATTGCCCAAAAGTTTGTATATGATACTTAAAGTGGAATCTAGCCAATACAGAATATAATAGAATGTTATTTCATGTGTTTTGGAAACTCTACTCCTGTTGGTTCACCCTAATGTAAGTGTATCTGTATCTGTACACTTTATTCTGTTTAGCTTAGAATCTATTCAAACAGAAGTATAACTGTCAAATCAAGTATCCACATTCTATACCTGCGCGTTTGTTTCCTCTTTCTTATGTAAAGAACTTTGCATTGGTCTGTGTTAAAACATTATTCTGTTATTTTTAGCCTACTTTTTAAAAAGCAAGATTAATTTTAATTTTATTTCTGTTTTTTAAGGGTATTAGCTCTTCCATCCAAACTTTTTATCAGAACCAGGAAATTTAAGGGCTTATAAAAGCCAGATTCTTTCTGGGCCAACAAAGATAAAATGTTGAACTGGAAAAAAAAGTATCTAGATCAGCCAGGGTCCTTCTCCATTGTTTGGTGGAGACAGCAGCCAGTGTGGGTAGCACTTGCCCAACCAGCTGAAGGACTGAGTCAGCCAATAATATTAAAGCCCGCCCTTGTTGCCGGGCAGGTCCAGCTTTTGACTCAGTCCCTTCAGTTGATTGGGCATGTGGTTTTCTGGCTCTGTTCTTCTATATCCCTCTATACCTTTTCTATCGCTGAAAATTGGATTGATTTACCGTGTTTTTGACCTTGGACTGCTGGACTACGTTTCGTTTGTGTATTTTGGTATTTGGACCTTGGATTGATCGACTTCGGCTTCTCTTCCTGGACTGTGGTCATTGTGAGTGACTCCTGCCTCGTTGTTTTGTCCGTGGCTGAAAGGAGAGCCCTCTTCCCTTGCTGTCCCCTCTGGGGGTTGGGGGGGGGCTCCTTTCCTCATTATCGGCTCGTGGTGAAGCCTTTAAAGTAAATTGTTCATTCTGCCTTGGCTTCAAACTCCAGAGCGGCGTTTGCTCTCCCTTTGCTTGGGCACGGCTGCGGCAGCCATTTTGGAACTCCTTTCGCGCCGTTCTCGCATGGGGGTTAATTGAAAACCTCCGTTTCGCCGTTTCCAGCCGTTTACTGCCGGAATCTCTATATTTGACTGAGAGGGGCGTTTGGACCTGGGAGGTCTGCTTCACCTGCTTTGCTACAGTCACTGCCTTTTTTTGTCTGCTACGAGGCTTGTTACTGACCTTTGCCTGCTTGCACCTGTCAATTAACCTGGGAAGCCTCATTTAACTCTGCTTCTGTTCTTCAACGTGGGAAGCCTCATTTGACAGGAACTATCTAACGCTTGCAATCTACTAGCTGGGCTTCACCTTGTTCCATTCCAGCCACCTCAGTTACTGCAGGGATTTCCTGTGCCTCGCTTGAACCGCTCGCCATTTTGCCATTGATAATTGCGGCGGTGGCCATTTTGGCGAATTATACATTGACTTTGACTGGAACTGTGCCATCCTTCCTATGAACTGACATTTGGACAATTATTGTGGAGCGTTTGCGCCCCCTATCCTCAGCCTTTCCAATCTCCGGGCAGAAAATTTATACTGTTTGCCTTTCTACTCTTTATTTGAGGGGTTTTTACGCCCCCAATGCCTATTACAGCGTGATACTTGAGTTCTTTAACACTCCCTTTGTTGAATTACTATATTGACAGGGGATAATTGGTGGAGTTTTTCGTGCCCCCCCAGTCTTAATTGAGGCTCTTCCTTGACACACTGCAGCTATGCCAAAAGCACTGGCAAAATCTAAACATGGCCGTTCGGCCAGTACTGCTGCTCAAGTCCAGTATCATTCTGGCTCTCAGGATAGACCCGAGGAACTTGCAGTTTCCAGTGACTCCTTGCCATCGGCTGAGCCTCATCAACCTCACCATAAAGGCCACAAGCACAGCGGGTCATCTAAATCTGAGAAACGCAGAGATAGAGTCTTACAAAAGCTCTGCGAAAAAGCGAGCGCTGATATTGCTGCGAAGAGGGTGGTTCCCACTCCAGTAGCTGACAACCTGCCTCTTGAGACTCCTCCTAGGCCTGATACGCCGGATCAGTTGTCATTGAGAGATTGTCTGGTGACCATTTCGACTTCGGATTTGTGGCGTACTTCTGCTCCTCCTACTTTGGTGGCCCCTCTTCCGGAGGTTGTGCAACCTGTTGCTTCTGCTCCTACGAATTCTTCTCCGATAGCGACGGTTTCCTGTCAACATCTTCAACTTGAGCAACTCCAGCTTCTTATCGAAACTGCTGTGCAGAGGTCTTTAGCTGCACGAGAGCAATCTCGCAGTCGCCCGGAATCGGTGCGTTCAACTTCATCCGCTTCCCCGGAACGACCGGTTGCTGAGGAATCCCGGCTTCGGGCTCCTGATTCTCCTACTTGTTCCCACTCAAGCCATCCCTTGGCCTTGACTGATGTGGACTATTGTGACTCTGCTTTATCTGACGACGAAAACTTATCTCAAGATCAACCGGCTTTCACTGGACTTTTTCCACAAGCCTTATTTAAGGCCGTTAACACTGCTCGCTTGTCCTCACCAGCAGTGGATCCAGCTCCAACCTCCGAGGCTTTGGATCCCATGTTTGCTGAGCCGGCCAGACCTGTTACCTCTATCCCGACTCCTCCCCTGTTTGTCGATGTGGTGAAATGACAGTGGTCTTCCCCGGGTTTGGTCCCGTCGCTTTCTTCCAATGACCGCAAGAACTTTCAAGTGGCTAACGAGTTAGACTCTCTTCTTCAGGTGCCGTCTGTTGACGCCCCTATTGCCGCCCTCTGCCCAACGCCAACGTTCCGGGTGATCCAGATGAAGGTCTTCGTCCGGATGAACGTCGTTCAGACTTGGTCCTTCAGCAAGCACATCAAAGTTCTGCTTGGGCTATTAGGGCGGCTTCCTCCGCCTCGTTCTTCAACCATACTACTTTACTTTGGCTGCGCCAGCTTCAAGAGAAATTGCCTCCGGAGGACCCACGGATCCGGCAAGATTTAAATAAAATTGTCACAGCCTTGCAGTTCTTGGCGGACTCCACATTGAGCGCTGCTCGCTTCGCTTCCAAGGCGATGGCTTCCACGGTCGCTGCTCGTCGACTTGTCTGGCTCCGTCACTGGCAAGCTGACGCCCGCCATAAGTGGCATCTGGCTTCGGTTCCATTTGGGAGTCCCGTCTTTTTGGTGATGCCCTGGAGCCGTTCCTCATCGAAACCAGAGATAAGAAGAAGGTGTTGGCAGCGGTCTTTAGACGGGGAGAGTCTCAGTTTGCTCCTTATACCCCTCGCTCTCAGTTCCGAGGTGCTGATGGTGCGGGCTCTTCTTCCTCCTTTTCCTCTAGGCCTTACAATAGCTTGGGCAGGCAGCGGGGCACTTTAGATAGGTCCTCTCGGGGGAAACCTTTTGTATCCAGGCGGCCCTTTCGAGGGGGAGGAGGTCGTTCCTACCGGCGCCGTCACTGATTGCATCGCGACTCCCCCCATTGGCGGCAGACTAGCCCTTTTTGTCATCGTGTGGGAGAAGTCTACTTCTGATAATTGGGTCTTGGCTACCTTAAAATCTGGTTTGGCCATCGAATTTCTTTCCCCTCCCCCGAGTACCTTTGTTTGCTGTCCAATTTCTCGTAATCCTGAGAAGAGAGCGCGTATGGACGCAGCGGTATGGCATCTTCTTTCCATGAGGGCTATCCAACCCGTTCCTCCTGAGCAGGTCAGGTTGGGGTTCTATTCCCGGGTTTTCCTGGTCCCTAAGTCCTCGGGGGGGTGGAGACCCATTCTGGACCTAAAACGGTTAAATCGATATGTTGTATACCGTAAATTTAAGATGCAATCGTTGAAATCCATCCTTGACGGTGTTAGGAGGGGCGATCTCCTTTCTTCAATTGACCTGACTGAAGCCTACTTGCATATCCCTATTCTCCCTTCTCATAGAAAATATTTGAGGTTTTGTTACGGGGGGGTTCATTATCAGTATAGGGCGTTACCCTTTGGGCTCTCGTCTGCCCCCCGTACCTTTACAAAGGTATTGGCGGCTTTGGCTGCTTCCCTCCGGGTTCAGTCTGTTAGACTTTTATGTTATTTAGATGACATCTTGGTGTTGTCCTCTTCTACTCACCAAGCTGTGTCGGATATTAAGTTAACTCTGGAGACGTTAGCTGCCCATGGCTTTTCTGTTAATCTAGAAAAGAGCAACCTTGTTCCCTCCACTTCTCTAGTTCATTTAGGGGCCCTAATTGATTCTGTGCAGAGTAGGGTGTTTCTTTCCCCTGACCGCCAGAATAGTTTACGGGACTTGGTAACTAAGATTGAGGGCTGTAGGTCTAGTTCTCCTTATCTTCTTTCTCAGTTATTGGGAAAGATGATTTCGGCCATTGCCATTGTTCCCTGGGCTCAGCTCCACACCCGGGAACTTCAATGGTTTCTCTTGCCTTTACAGAAATCGGGCAAGGGCACGTCAACCAGGCCGGTTCCCGTTCCCTCCTCAGTTCTCAGGTCACTCCAGTGGTGGCGATCCCTGGCGATATCAGCAGGCTGTCTCTTTCTAGAACCCCAGCGGGTGGTGGTAACCTCCGATGCCAGTCTCCGGGGCTGGGGTGCCCATTGCCAAGGCCAACTAGTCCAGGGGACTTGGAGTGCAATGGACCCTCTTCGTCCAATCAACTGGTTGGAACTGCAAGCTGTCTTCCTGGCTCTCCGGGCGTTTCGCCACCTTGTTTCAGGGTCCCATGTACTTGTACTGACGGACAATGTGACGGCCAAGGCACATCTCAACAAGTTGGGCGGCACCAGATCCAAGGCCCTGCTGTCTCTGACCATGAAACTCAGCCTCTGGGCGGAACGCCATCTCGAGTCTCTCCGTGCGGAGCACATTTCCGGTGTCGCCAACACCCAGGCAGATTGGCTGAGCCGTCAGGAGGTGGACAATGCGGAGTGGCGTCTTCACCCCAAGATCTTTTGATGCCTGGTTCATCGGTTCGGGGCCCCAGTTGTGGACATATTTGCGACGCATGTCAATGCTCAGTTGCCCCGTTTCTTTGCCCGGTACCCGGAACCTCAGGCGGAAGCCATTGATGCACTTCGGGCTCCATGGCCGGACGGTCTTTTGTACGTTTTCCCTCCAACCTCCTTACTTCCCAGGGTCATCCGCAGGATTCTGGACGAACGGGCGGAGGTGATTCTATTGGCTCCTCATTGGCCGCGCAGAGCATGGTTTGCGGACTTAGTCTCCCTCTCTGTCGCTCCCTCCTGGCGCATTCCTTTAGAGGCGGACGCTCTGACACAAGGGGCACTGAGCCACCCGGACCTTCCTTGGCTCAGTCTGACCGCCTGGAGATTGAGCGGCTCTCCCTGAGGAGTGCTCTGGCTCCAGAGGACGTGATTCGGACGATTCAGGCGTTGAGACTTTCCTCCACTGACAGAATATACTCTGCGACTTGGCGGTCTTTCTGTTCATGGGGTGACCGGACTGGTGTGAATGTTCTCCAACCCTCTATTATGGACATTCTTGTCTTTCTACAACGGGGTCTCTCCGATGGCCTTGCCCCTAACACATTACATCGCCAGGTGGCCGCCATTTCTTCTGTATTTACCTGCGGTTCACTGTCATCTCTGGCTCAACATCCTTTGATTAGACGGTTTCTTCGGGGTGCTACGAACCTTTCTCCTCCGGTCCTGCATTGTTACCCTACCTGGGACCTTCCATTGGTTCTCGAATCCCTCATGGGTCCTCCGTATGAACCGCTGAGGACGGCATCTCTGCGGTTGCTGTCTTGCAAGGTTGCCTTCTTGGTGGCTGTGACCTCGGCTCGCCATATTTCGGAGGTGGCGGCCTTGTCCATACGAGCTGACCTCTGTGTGTTCCACACGGGCCGTGTTGTCCTCCGATTGGATCCTACCTTCGTGCCGAAGGTTAACTCCGTTTTCCATCGCTCACAAGAACTTATTCTACCAAATTTCTGTCCACGACCTTCGCATCCTCGTGAGCGCCTTTGGCACACTCTGGACGTCCGGCGAGCGTTACAAATTGACATCAAGCGGACTGCTGCCACTTGCAGGTCGGAGGCATTATTTGTCTCCTTCCTTCCAATCTCATTGGGTCTCAAGGTATCTTCTTCGACTATAGGCCGCTGGATTCGACAGACCATCGCTTCAGCTTATTACCTTCCTTCTCTGCCGCGACTTCCCTGGGTGACGGCCCATTCCATACATAGCGCGGCCATGTCAGCGGCCTGGGCCACTCAAGCTCCTTTGTTGGAAATTTGCCGTGCGGCTACATGGACTTCTCCTGAACCATTCATACGGCACTATAAACTGGACAAATTTGCTTCGGCGGAGGCCGCCTTCGGTCGTCAGGTGTTGCAGCAGGTTGTGACCAGTGACGTGGTTTCGGACCAGCCTGTCCCCTCCCAGACTTGGGGACAGTGAACTGGCTGCTGTCTCCACACAACGAGAAGGAGCGTGTCAGGTAGGACCAACGCCCCTTTTCTTCCATATGAAGATGATGTTGTGCTGCAAAATCAGAGGCCAGGTTATCACCAGTATCATTAATTCAGAATTTCAGTTAATATAAGTACATACCAGTCTCCAGAGAAATTAGCCCAGATTTCAGTCTTAACACATGATTGGTAACATACTAAGATATGTATAAAGAGTCTTTTAAAAAAGGACTGAACTATCTCAGTGAGAGTTATATCATGATTATGGCAGAAGTGTGTGCTATATCCTATTCCAGATAGTTTATAATCTTGGCTCTAAAGGTTTTTATGCCTGCTGGAATCTGGTTATTTGCAATGTAAGAGACAAAACAAAGGAAGGTTATGTTGAAAGAAAAATCTCACCCTCCTTCTCAGTAATCCACATCAGTAGTGAATGAATTTTTAGATTCAAGTGCTCCCTAAGCATAAGGGTTACTCTGATGAGGAAGCAAGAGTGGGGATTGGAGAAGTAGGTGTAGTGTGATGGGAAATGACAAAGGACAACAATGTAGAAACCAAGAGATAAGCTATCTGCTGAATTTACTTTAGTAGATAATGAAAAAGCTCATTCCCCCGTTTCTCTATGATTCCTGACTTTGATTCAACCCATTTCCCAGGCAGAGTAGCTAGAAGGGCTTCCTTCGGAAGGAAGAAAGTGAACCAGGGGCTACTCAAGTAGAATATACCCACAGCTGTGATTTGAAGTTTATCTAGATTGTTGCTGAGAGAATAAGAACAGGTCTTAAACTGCTGCTTCCAAAACAGTTTACCTACTTCGTTAGACATTTTATTTTGAATGTTGCTTTGAATTTAGCTTAAACTAATTAGGCTCCAAATCTGTTTTGAAACTTGTTCCAAGTTCTCAAGGGTTGCAGCAGAATAAACTTATCAGATTCTATATACTTTTGGAAAAACCCATGTTTTCTTCCTCTTATATGCCAGGCAACTCCCCAATTTTCAGTTTACATGGGTCTCTGCCACAAATATCTTCCAATGTATTAATGACCTTATGTTCATCTGAGCTATCATCTTCAAATTTGATAAAGTTTCCCTATGTGCCTCATCCATTCCAGTACCAAAAAATGTTGTTCAGGGTTTTACTTTTAATTAAAACAAATTTGCTGATGTTAACATAACTTCATTATAAAGTTGAATACAAGGTTTATTTTATTTATTTATATCCCGCCTTTATTATTTTACAAATAACTCAAGGTGGCGAGCGTATCCAACACATCTCCCTCCTCCTCTTTTCCCCACAGCAACAGCCCTGTGAGGTGGGTTGTCCTGAGAGAAAGCGACTGGCCCAAAGTCACTTAGCTGGTTTTCTTTTTTTTTTTTTAATTGAAAAGTTTTACAAAAAACAAAAATTTTCTTCCCCCCACATTCCCCCGCCCTTTCCCTCCCCTCATCCCACCCTCCCCCCCAGACTTCCCAGAGCAAAATACAAGGTATTTCATTTAGCAATCATAAACTAGATTAAGCTACTTATCCTCAGACTACTAACTTCCCCCGAAACCTTAACTCCACTATAGATAATTAAATACTTCTAATACTTAACATTCAATCATAAGCTATATGATATTTTCTTGTCTGATACTTATTTTGAATATAGTCAATCCATCTTCTCCATTCCGATACATATCTTTCTTGTGTATAGTCCTTCAAGTACGCTGAGATTATCACTTAGCTGGTTTTCATGGCTAAATCAGCACGTGGTCTTACAGTTTCTAGCATGATTCCTTAACCACTAGACCAAACTCTTTATATAGAGTGGAGTATGTTGTCCTAAAATAGGAAGGCAATAAGGTACAATAGCTAAATTATATGAGACTTTTAGACCATAACAACCTGAAGAATAGCGGAGAAATAGCCTCCAAACTGTTCTCATTCAGTCTCTTGAAAATAGGATGGTACAAAGCCAAGAACAATGTGTGCCTTAATACAAAATAATGAGAGACTTTTTAGTCAGTACTATAAATCATATTGAATAACATCTGTAGATAGTATCTTGCTCTCTGGTATATTTAAATCATCTTTCCCAACTTTACCTTACTGATAGCCCAAGTGATGTAGTGAATTAGGATTAGGAGGCTTCAGGTTCAAGGCTGCTCATAACCATAGATACTCACAAGGTGATCTTGGATTAGTAACCAGCTCTCAAACCAGCCTGCCTCATAAATTGTTTTGGGGTTCAAAGAAAGAAATTCCTCTGAACTCTGCCTTGAATAGTTAAAATTTGTATTTCTCTTAGTTTTAGGTGAATATAACTTTTAATATTGGCCAGATTTAAAGATTTAAATTGTGGCATGATTCAGTGGCCTTGGGTTTGAGGGCCTTTTGAACCCAGGAATTTAGCATTTGTGGTGCTGGATAGGGTAGCACTGCCCTAAACAGACTCTGTGTACAATATGGGGGTCCTTCTGGATCTACGTTTCCTGCTCAAAGGACAATTGGCAGTTGTAGTTAGGAAAGCCTTTATGTAGCTTCGTGTTGTATGTTAGTTTTGTTCATGTGGCTATCCTTGGTGCAAAATGCAGTGTCATGCTTCTAGACCTGCATACTACACCTCTACTCTGCAGTCTGCATTGGTTGCCATCTGCTTCTGAGTTCAGTTCAAGGAACTGGTTATCACCTTTAGAGCCCTACATGGCGTGGATCCTCTCCCTGGTTATTCCCCATCCCAACAGGAGGAACAAGTTGCAAGTCCAATTTGCTAAGGTGCCTTGTCTGGTGGGAAATAAGAGGAGAAATTTCTGTGCCATAGTACCCACACTTTGGACTATCATCCCTCCCCCTGAAGTGAGATTGGCTGCAACTCCTGATGTTCTGCAAGGCCCTTAAAACCTTATTGTTATTGGGCATGGGGATCCTGTAGAAGCATGGAGCCTGCTAAATGGTTATTCTGCCAGTGTTCAGAATGCACTCTCGTGTGTTTTTGTTTTACTATAGTTTTAACTATTTCATGGCAACTTGCCATGGCCATCTTGCCGCAGCCAACCTGGCATGGCTAGTTTGCTGCGGGACAACTCACTGCGGCCAACTCCAAACAGGATAACTCAACAAAATGTTATCCACCATTATTTCTTTTACCCTATTTCTGTCAATGGAAATAAGGTTGAAGAAACAGCAATAAATAACATTTATGCATTGAGTTATCCCGTGGTGAGTTGGCCTGTGGCAAGCAAGATGGCTGTGCCAGGTTGGCCATGGTGAGATGGCTGCGGCAAGTTGGTCCATTCCATGTATATTGACCATTGTACTCAAATGTAATCAGCATCGGATTATTAGCCTCATACTTAAGTAGTTATACTCATATTTTAAAAATGACAGCAGAATTGCCTGTTTTTCTATATGTGTCTGTTACTAAATTTGGTTTCACAGATCTAAGACTCAGTTCAAAAGCCTTTCATTTTATGCTTGATTTTATTTAAATGAACTGAGTCTTAGATCTGTGAAACCAAATCAAGGCCCTTCTTTGTGTCCGCTTCTCATGCTTTTCATCCAAAGTGTAATCTATTTTGTACTAGATTTTCAAACAGAACTTGTCCTCTGGGTGGTAGATTTTTAAAAGTTGTCATTTATATGCTATTTGTAACAAAGATTCAGAAGTATTGATGAAAGTTAATAGCGTTTGTAGATATAGAATTGGTTGGATTCTTCCTAGCTAATAGCAGATGTGAAAGATCCAGTGAAAGGTAGTTGTCCTGTTTCCACATCTCTAATTTATGGAATGTTTTTAAAAGCATAACTGAACAAGCTTTTAGAGTAGAGTACTATTAATTTTTCCATCATGTGTGTCTTTCTAATAAGGAATTGAGACAAGGGTAGGTCATGTGTTCTTTTTAGAATGTTTTTATAGCTAATTTAAACTCTGGTGAAATCTAAACAAATAAATTCCTGAAAGGTTTTGCATGTTCTAGTTTATCAGATAATGTAACTTGGTTTTTCTAAATTTGTAGAACAAAACTTTGTGAGTGTCCTTGTTTTATGTTGGCATTTCCAAGCTGGAAAAGCCAAGATCCCTTATTCTTTTATCTTTGAAAATATAATACATGCTTCTTTCGTATTCAGCGAAAGGCAGTTTTTGCCCTCCCCAGACTTCTAGAAAGGCTCGAGGCTGGGGAGAGCAAACAACGGGCCTACTGTGCCATCGTGTGCCAGGAGCCGGGGGGGCGTGCGTGCATGCACAGGGGCAGGGCGCATAAAATTATGGGTGTGGGCACGCATGCGCGCAACCCCCCCTCGCTCCTGGCACGCGATGGCAAAAAGGTTAGCCATCACTGGACTATGCCATGGAGGGCTTTAATAATAATAATAATAATAATAACAACAACAACAACAACAACTTTATTGTTATTGTACGTGTATACACAGTATACTCATACAACGAAATTCACTTAACACCCAAAGACCAAGTCCAATACACACAGTAATCCCCAAACACACTTGGGTAATAACCAGCACCTTGAATGGTACCTGAAAGCATATTAGGAAACAGTGTAGCTCATATAGTAGAGATATATGAGCAAACCTTGCTGTTCACAGCACTGTGTGCTCTGCTGAATTCTGGACCACTTCAGCTTCCATCTTCACCATTAAAAATCTGAACCTATCTAAAATTGGATTGAGAAAAATCACCCTTCTTTTATTTATTTATTCATTTAATTTTTATTCCGCCCTTCTCCCGAAGGACTCAGGGCGGTGAACAATTAAAATAACATATATATAAAATGTGAATATAAGATGATTAAGCCAATTTGGTTCATTGGTTAAGAATCTTCAGCATAAAGATTTAGAACAATTAGAAGAGATTTATGCCAGCCCGGCTTGGTGAAATAAAAAGGTCTTAAGTGCACGACGGAAAGTACGAAGATCTGGGATCATTCGTATCCCTGGGGGTAACCTGTTCCAAAGGGTAGGTGCCCCCACAGAAAAGGCTTTTTCTCTGGGAACCACCAGTCGACATTGCTTTAGTGACGGCACCCTGAGAAGGCCCACCCTGTGGGAACGTGCTGGTTGGTTGGAGGTTATTGGTTGCAGAAGGTGGTCTCATAGGTACCCAGATCCTAAGCCATGGAGCACTTTAAAGGTAAGAACCAACACCTTGAAGCACACTCGGAAGACCATCGGGAGCCAGTGCAGCTCGCATAGGAGAGGTGTTACATGTGAGCGCCATGTCGCTCCCAATATTACCCACGCAGCTGCATTCTGGACCAGTTGGAGCCTCCGTGTGCACCTCAAGGGGAGCCCCATGTAGAGAGCATTACAGTAGTCCAGACGAGAAGTGATGAGGGCATGAGTGACTGTGCGTAAGGAGTCCCGATCTAGAAAGGGCCGCAACTGGCGAATCAGGCGAACCTGATAGAAAGCTCCCCTGGCCATGGCTGTCATATGCTCTTCTAAAGACAGCCACATGTCCAGAAGGACACCTAAGTTGCGAGCCCTCTCCATGGGGGCCAATGACTCGCCCCCAATAGTCAGCGATGTTATCAGTTGGCTATATTGGGATGCCGGCAGCCACAGCCACTCGGTCTTGGAAGGGTTGAGTCGGAGCCTGTTTCTCCCCATCCAGATCCGCATGGCTTCGAGGCACCAGGACATCACTGCAAGAGCATCACTGGGGTGGCCTGGGGTGGAGATGTACAGCTGAGTATCATCAGCGTAAAGATGGCACTGCACCCCAAAACCACGGATGAGCTCACCCAGTGGCTTCACATAAATGTTGAACAGAAGAGGTGAGAGGACCGACCCCTGCAGCACCCCACAAATAAGGTGTCTTGAAGTCGACCTCTGCCCTCCTGCCAACACAGACTGCGACTGATCAGAGAGATAGGAAGAGAAGCACCGTAGAACAGTGCCTCCCACTCCTAGCCCCTCCAGCCGGCGCAGCAAGATACCATGGTCAATGGTGTCAAAAGCTACTGAGAGATCTAATAGAACCAGGATAGAGGAGCAACCCCTATCTCGAGCTCTCCAGAGATCATCAACCAATGCGACCAATGCCCTTTCAGTGCTGTAACCAGGCCTGAAGCTAGACTGGAATGGATCTAAGTAGACAGTTTCATCCAGGTACTGCGGGAGTTGCTGTGCCACCTTTGCCACAAAGCGAAGGTTGGAGACAGGACGGTAGTTTGCTAGAATAGCCGAGTCCAGAGAGGGCTTCTTGAGGAGGGGCCTCACCACCGCCTCTTTCAAGGCGGAAGGCAAGAAACCCTCACACAGAGAAGCGTTTATAATCCTCTGGAGCCAGCCTCATGTAACCTCTCGGGAAGCCAGTACCAACCAGGAGGGACACAGGTCCAATAAACGTGTGGTTGCGTTCAACTTCCCCAGTAACCTGTCCACGTCTTCAGGGGCCACAGGGTCAAATTCATCCCAAATAACATCCTCAAGACTCGCCTCCATCACTTCGTCTGAACTTACCCAGTCAGAGTCCAAGTCTTTCCGAATTTGAGCGATTTTATCGTGTAGATATTGTGCAAAATCCTCAGCTCGACCTTGCAAGGGGTCTTCCCGTGCTCCCAGATTGAGGAGGGAGCGGGTCACCCTAAACAAGGTGGCTGGGTGATTATCTGCCGATGCAATAATAGTGGAAAAATAGTTATATTTTGCCGCTGCTATCACCACTAAGTAGGTCTTAATATATGACCTCACTAGAGTTCGGTCAGATTCGGAATGACTGGTTCTCCAACTACTCTCTAAGCGTCTTTTCCGGCATTTCATTTCCCTCAACTCCTCGGAAAACCACGGAGCCGGGCAATTTCGACGCCGGGTCAGAGGCCGCAAAGGCACAACCCGATCCAAGGCACCAGCGGCCATCCTATCCCAGGTTGCCGCCAGGTCTTCAATCGAGTTGTGAGCTAGAATCTCAGGAAATGGCCCAAGCTCCATCTGGAATCGTCAGGATCCATCAGGCGCCTGGGGCGGAACCATTTAATCGGTTCCGCCTCCCTGCGGTGGGGTGTAGCGGACAGAAAGTCAAGCCTAAGGAGAGAATGGTCTGACCATGACAAGGGTTCGATGACTATATCCCCTATATTTAGGCCATTCAACCACTGGTCAGATACAAAAATCAAGTCCAGAGTGTGTCCCCCCGTGTGAGTAGGGCCATGAACTAACTGGGTCAGGTCCATGGCCGTCATGGAAGCCATGAACTCCCGAGCTACCTCAGATGTTTCACCGATGGACGGCAGATTGAAATCTCCCATGATAAGAAGCCTAGGAGTCTCAACCGCCACCCCGGCTATTACATTGAGGAGATCGGGCAGGGCTGCTGCTACGTGGCAGGGAGCCAGGTAGGTAATCAGCAGGCCCATCTGTAACCCATGGCCCCACTTCACGTGGAGGGACTCACATCCGGCTGTCTGAGGAACAATGGCTTCCCTAGGATCAAGACTCTCCTTTATAATAACCACCACTCCTCCACCCCTACCCTGAGCCCTTGGCTGATGGAATGCACGGAAACCTGGTGGGTACATCTCTACCAGGGGGACTCCCCCTTCATGGCCCAACCAGGTCTCTGTAATGCCCGCCAGGTCCACTCTCCGCTCTTGAATTAGTTCACAAATTAGGGGGGCTTCGTTAGCCGCGGACCTGACGTTGCATAACATCAGCCTAAGGCTCGGGCCCTGAGACTCTGAGCAACCCAGGGAACGAGAAGAGCTTTGGGGGTCGGAGCATGACACCGTTTGAAGACAGTGGTTGCGTGCTCCCCTAGCATGATGTGGCCCCCTGCTCCCACCATATCTGCCCCTCCCAACCATGACCTTGATGGAGCAACCTCTTTCCATACAGGTATTAAGCCCCTCCATTCCCAGATCCGCACATCCTATGGTATAACTCTGGTCCCCCCTCTGGCCGCCCAGTGGGCAGCTCAGGGTAGACAGTGGCCACGATGACTTCACTTCCCAGCAATGTGACGAGCCACCACTGCCTAAGCCCTCTCCGTGCCCGGGAGCCTAGCCAAGCGGGAGCCCCTAAAGCCGTGCACCCGCCTCCTCAGCAGACTCACCTTCTCTTTCCACCTGGCCAGATCCGCCGCCTGAAACGCGATGCCCTTTTTTGGCCTCCGCATACCCCATTTTTGGAATTGGGGAGGAAAGCGTTTTTGGGCGGCAGACCCCCTTCCCGATTCCAAAAACGGTGTATGCGGAGGCCAAAAAAGGGCATCGCGTTTGGGAAGGAAAGAATTTTCAGGTGGCAGTGCCAGCCGCACGCCCCGTTTTGGATTTGGGGAAGGGATCGCAGCAATGCTGCCTGAAAATGCTTTCCTCCCTGATGCACATGGGAGAAAGCAGCAGCCATCAGAACTGCTGGAGCCGCTTCCAGGCAGGCCCTGGGAGGACTCGGAGCTCTCGGTGGCTAAAGGGGAAGAAGAAAACTCTGGGCACATTGAGACGACACACACTCCTGTTACTGGAAGAAGGGGAGAAGGGCTGCTTCTCCTGCAGTCCCCCCCGTCCTTGCGCCTTCCCTTGTGCCTGCACTCCTCCCTCCTCAGCCACCTTCACCTCCCAAACGGTCTTTGTTCCTAGAGGGGCTCCATCCACAGTCGAGGTTGGTTCCCCCCCCCTCTCTTTAACTGAACTGTACTGAGCAGCTGGGGGATGGCATGAAGGAGAAATGTCTCAGCTCCCCACAGCCGCTTGGCTTTTTGACTACCCGAAACGGATCAGCGCCGCCTCTGCAGTGGCCGGCTGCTGCTTTCTCCCAGGATCATTTATCAACAAGTCAGAAAAGCACAATGCAGTTCACCTCCAGGCAGTGGAGATCGTGGGAACAGTGGTTTTGGGTGGCAGCGCCTTGCCTTACTCCCCCTGTGCAGCGCCCGCTTCGCCAACCGAGTCCCAACCTCTGCACTTCCCCGGGCCACTTCCGGAATCAGGCTCCGACCGAGGCAGCAAAGGCGCAGGGGGTTTGCCGGGAAGCCCAGTTTTTACGAGATGGCAGCATCCAGGAGGACTGAAGTGCTACATCTCTATGGAGCCTTGCTGCAAGAAAGCCAGGCTTTCAACGCCTACGGTTATAGATAGGAAGACGGGGGCGTCTTGGGAGTGGAACCTTCGGTGCCAAGTCCTTCTTCTGCCCCCATGAAAATCATCCCCCACCCCACCCCACCCACTCCAGTTAAATGCGTGTAGAGTGATAGAGTTTGTTTTAAATGGATAGAAAGATCTGTGCTACTCGTTATCAAAATCTGAGTGGAAGTGAGACAAATTCCTTGTGTGTCCAATCACATTGACTAATAACATAACGGCTATGCTATGCTATGCTATTGGGTGAAATCCAGCAGGTTCTGACAGGTTCTGGAGAACCGGTAGCAGAAATTTTGAGTAGTTCGGAGAATTGCCAAATACCACCTCTGGCTGGCCCCAGAGTAGAGCAGAGTAGAATGGAGATTTTGCAATATCCTTCCCCCAGGAGTGGGGAGGGAATGGGGATTTTGCAGTATCCTTCCCCTCCTACGCCCACTAAGTCACGCCACAGAACCAGTAGTAAAAAAAATTTGGATTTCACCATTGTATGCTATGCATGTAGCTTTATCTCTTTAGGTCAATAACTACCAGTATAGCACGACTACTGAGGTATAGCTTTTCTTAAAATTTGTACATTTAATCTGTGTTACTTTCTCTTTCTTATGTAAACAAACTTTAGTTTAGCTCCTTGAATGTAATCTTTGCTGATGCCCTGATAAATATTAGATTAATTTTATGAAACAACAGAATCCGGATCCAGGTTTCTATAATAGTACTTAGGAGGAAAGCATAAATTCCATTTATAAATGCACAGATCACTTTTTGTGGCTTGGTTCATACACTTTAAGCCATAATATGGTCTGCTTCTTTTCAAGTTTTTTATGTTGAACAAATCCATCCACTGTGCTTTGTGAGCCATGGTTTACTTTATAGATATCATACTAAGTGCATTTTTGATATTCTAAAATTCTGCCTTTCATCAAGATCTTTTAGAAACACATATATTTGCATATGAGTGATCTTTTTCTCAGGAAGTGGGAGGGCCAACACTTTCTTATTCATGCTTTACATATACCGGAGAAGCAAAAGGAAGCTGAACTGAGTAATTGATCTTAGAAATGATATTGGAAAAGTTGATTGCTCAAATTTTGAAAGGTTTACCATCTACTTTAACTTCATTCTCATGTACTGATGACATAGGTATTGTGTTTCCACTATGTCATTTTGTACAGATTGTAGGACTGTTTCCCATATGATTCTTTTTACAGAGAGACTACTTTGAAGTAGGAAAAATGCATATGTTTGCATACTAAGAAGTTGCATGTTTATGTAGGCTATATATTGTAATAATTTCCAGTAGAAAAATCGTTGCATAAAACATAACTTGGGATTTCCTTTTCCATTCTTCTCACTCTTCCAAGTTGGTACCCTGTATGCATATATTGTATATTATCCAGTGGTTGACCTAATCAGTTAAATAAGTTATCTTAATTATTAAGTTAATATTTTCAACTAACTTTGTTTTTACACATTTCAATTAACCTGTACAATCTTATTTGAGAATAAACCTTAGTGAAATTAAAAGGATTTACTATTAGTACACAACAATAGGATCATATTCTTAAAGTTCATAGATCTTTTTTAAAAAGACATTTCAATAAAGGCTGATTACTATACCCTTAGATTATAGGCACATGGGGATTTGGTATTTGTTTTACGTAATTTATTTATTAAATTTATATGCTGCCCTGTTTGCCTGGAGGTGCCTCTGTATTGTTTTGTATTGTTTTCAGTGTTTTTCCATATTTACATTTATTAGCTTATTTTTAATTATGTCTTAAAGGGACAAATACTGCTAATAGAGTGAGAATTAATATAAGAATACAGAACAGTATTCTTCATATATTTATTTAAAATGTATCCTTTTTTATTCAGGAGCACTAAATTGTGTGCTTTGGATTGTCTGATAAGAGGCTGTAATAAAATTAGAAAGAAATTACCAAAGTGGTTTTTTTAATACAGAAATTTTTAAAGTTCTACATATAAAGAATGTCTGGAGCACTTTGCTTTTTAGGAGCAAAAGAAATAAATGTTTCAACATTTATTCATCTCCTACCATTTTTTCATGTTCCTCTTACATAATTCTTGAAATAGCCAAACCAACTACTGTTGGCAGTTTGTGCAGGAAATTGCAGATGAAAGTAATCAATAGTTTACACAAAGAATTGAGAGACTGTTAGTCAAAATACCTTTTCATGTCTTGTAACATGTAATCTTGATCCTTAAATATTTTACATTTGAAGCTAGCTATTTCTTTAATATTCATTTGTAGCTCTTTATAATACATTTCTGCTAATTATCTCTTTTAGGATCGGAAGCTGTCCAAATCAGAAAGACAACGGTTTAAGGAGGAAGCTGAAATGCTGAAAGGGCTTCAGCATCCTAATATTGTTAGATTCTATGATTCCTGGGAATCTACAGTCAAGGGAAAGAAATGTATTGTTCTGGTTACAGAACTTATGACATCTGGCACATTGAAAACGTAAGTATAAGCTAGTGGAGCACAACCTGAATTATCAAAAAGAAAAGGAAAGCATAGTAATTTCCATTTTAGGCACAAATCTCCTTAAATATGGCATGGAGTCTTTTTCTCCACTGTTTATGAGGAGGAGGTCAACATGTTTCAGTTTGGCTTCAAAATTATGAACATTCTGGGACTATTGCTGTTTTGTGAGCGGAAATGAGTGGAGTTTTTTAGAATTTTATTTGGCAAGCCACATCATGTCCATACTATAGCAAATGCCCAGAATTCCAGGCAAAACAAGTAGCAAGGGAGTCCTCTAGTGGTCAGTAAAGCATTGGCAAATATTCATAGTATTTCAATAGCATATAGTGTTAAAATATTCTTATACAGTATAATCAGAGCATTCTAATTCTAAGTAGTTCAGTTTAACTATTTGAAGCTAGAATTTCTTAATTGGAGACACATTTTTGAGGTGTATGCATACTTTGGGGCTCCGAATACAGATAATTCAAGAGTAGATGTGCCTGAAGACAGTACATTTTTAAAAAAAAATAAATTGCTTGAAGGACTACAAGATCATATAATTTGTGATATTACATGATGGGCAGGGCTGAATGTTTTGGCTAGTTTTGGGGAGGTACAAGGGAGTTAAGTGTTGAACATTGAAAAATGCTAAATCGTGCATCATTCATTTTACCTCTTTGATATTTACATTCTCTGAGCTCCCCAGATAGGCCCCACATTTAGACTATGATTGGTTACATCTCTGCTACCCTGTTTCCCCCAGAATAAGACATCGTCTGATAATCCCAATTGGGTTTTTGAGCGCATGGCAATAAGGCCAAGCGCTTATTTCAGGGTTCAAAAAAATATAAGACAGAGTCTTATTTTGGGGGAAACATGGTAAATATTGGAAAAGAATTAATGAGAATTTATAAGAGTACTGAGAATACTCTGAATACTCAAGTTAAGAATAGTTTTAATGTTTTTTAAAAAAATAATGTTATATTTATATTCTTCCTCCAGGAAATCAGTATACAGCAATCATTTTTGTTGTAAACCATGTAGTATCTGTCTCCTAGTAAGATCTTAAACATTAGAAATTTTAGAAGGGTTACAGCTGGTATTTCAATCGAACACATTAGAAAATATTCTTAGCTAGTAATTACCATCTGTGTTTAAGGATGGATCAGAGATCAGGGATGGACAATGTGGTGAATCTACAGGTTCTTTTATTGCTACTTGCCTGGCTTTCTATCATTCTCCTCCCTTTTTAAATTTTAGCTAGATTCTTTTAATTAAAAGGCAAAACAAGTGAGTTGCAACATGCCTGAAAAATTAAAAAAGGAGCATACTTTAGAAAATATATTACTTTACAAAGCAAAACTGGTTTTATTTTAATTTTTCATCATAAAAACAGTTAAGAAATCTTGAGTACGTACACTGAATATAATTCCTAGTTTGTTTTATTTAAGTATGAATAATTATATCTCGCCTTAATCAATACCCAGGGAACAGCCAGATCTTCAGAACCTTATGAAAGTCTTAACAAGGTTTGGGTCATCAGGATCTCTGGAGGAATGTTTTTTTTTACATGCCTGGCAAAGCCAAGGAATAGGCTTGACTCCAGGGACCAACAACATTACATTTTTTGGTGATGGGACATAAAGCACTTCCTCTCTGCTAGACCTGATGGGTTGGGCAGAGACAGTGGGGACTGCTGATCCTGCAAAGAGCCCGGCCCCATGCCATGTGGGGCTTTATAAGTGGTTTTAAAGCCACAGATACATTTACTGCTTTTAGTGCGGAGGAAAAACACTCTTTAAAATGGCTGAAGTGTTTCTTTGAACCTACAAGACCACAAAATCATTATGTGTATTTTGTGACTCTGTGTCTTGGAAGATCACAACTATTTAAAAGCCTTTATGTGCTCAATGTTTTCACCATCTACTATCCATTGAAGACTCCTGAATGTTTAACAAATGCTGTTTTGTTTGTTTCTTTGTATATATGCATGTATGTAATTATTTTAAGTTTAAGGCTACCAGATTCCTTAATGACTCCAAGTGTTTTACAATTAAAAAAGAAAAGCAACTAGTACAGAAGAAATTTACAACCATTCAACAGGCGACACACTAACAACAAAAAATAAAAGGAGAGGCATCTTATCCCAAGGCCTGTGAGAAAACCACGTTTTTAATGATTTTCTGAATGTCATTAGGATGGGAGCTCTATGAATTTTTGTAGTGATATAATTCCTGAGGACAGGAGCACATTTTCTGGGTCTTGTTTAATTGACAGGAACCAGGGTGCAACTCCACCAGACAGGAAGGAATAATTGATGACAAGAAGCCAGGCCCTTTGCAGCTTTATAGGTGATAACCAGACCTTGAATTGTACATAGAACCCACATCTTCCTGTGCAATTCATCTAGTTCTGGTGTCTTAAACTCATTCAGAATTCCTTGACCATGTTTATTCTCTGGCGCGCTGCTTGGAAGAATCCAAGAGCGTGGGTAATATCCCTCAGGTAGCCTGAAAACACTGAGTGCATATCACTTTAAATTAACTGTTGACTCCTCCCCTAGGGACTGGCTGAGGCTCAGTTCCTTTCACTCAGTGCAGCCTGAACGAGTGTCTTTTGGAACTTCCTCCTTCATTACAATTTCTCCTGTGCATTTTCCTTGTTTTAGTTTATTATTTTTCCTACCTCCACCTTTATTATTGTGAGTTTTACTGTCTTCAATTTTTTCGTCTGGCCAACCCTCCTACATCAAGAGCAGCGGCGTTCTGAAGGCGCGGGCCTTCAGACGCCCCGCCTGGGCCTCTCTCCGCCGCAGGGCTCTGCTTCTTATTTCTGCATCCCTGCGAGCCTATTGTGTGCCCTTTACAGCCCTCGCCGCCGAGCTCTGCCTCTATTCGGCATCTCTGCGCGCTACTTGTGCTGGGCGATAGAAGGCCTCCTGTCCCTTACCGCGGCCCGTCTCCTTAGCCGCCCACGCACCCTAGCCTCGTCAGACCTCGCTCGGCTTGGACGGCTTAAGGGAGACGTCAGGAGCGCTCGTCAGCGCGGGCACGAACCTGGGGATTGTTTCTCGGCCCGTTTCGTCAGCCGCCGCCCCACGCCAGCTGCGAGAGCCGCCAGGAGCGCCCTTATCGCCCGAACACAGCGGGAGATCGTTTCGCGGCCCGATCCGTTGGCCGCCATCGCGCCCCAACCGCGCCTGCTCCAGACCACCCTTGCAGGCCATTCAAGAGGCGTTTGGAGCGCTCCTTAGCGCTCGCGCGCATTTGAACGCTATCTTCAGCCGCAAGAACATTTCATCGCCTCCGCGGCTCCTCGTTGATTGCTGAGAGGCCTTTCCTGCCGGGGACCAGCAGACGAGGCCTCCTGGGCGTTTTTTCCCGCGCGGCCGCCATTTTGAGTCGGCCGCCATTTAGCTTTCTCCAGAACCTGATCTCCACAACATTCCTGGACCCTTTGGAACTTTTTGGCCATCCAAGGGGCATATGATTTCCTGCCCCTTCTCCCTTATCACTTACCTGGATACTACGCCTGCTTCTCCATTCCTAGTTGATCCTTCCCTTTAAAAAAAAAAAAAAAAAAAAAAAGAAGAATCTTTCCTCAGAAGGGGTGTGTGAGCGTTTTACCTTTCCCCCCTCCTTGTAAAAAAAAAAAAAAAAAAAAAAACTTCATTTACCATGGCAGATCTGGACTTTTCTTCTGACCCGGAACGAGACCAATCTCCACCTCGTCCTAAAAACTCTGACCGCTCGTCTGGTAAGGCACCAAAGAAAGCATCAAAAAAGTCTTCACGCTCGTCCAAATCTACCTCATCCAAAGGCCACAAGTCTTCCTCGGCTGAGGATAAGGCCGCTAAACGTCGCCACGACGCTCTTGAACGCCAATTCCAGCAGGCACAACGCAAAGTCCCACCTCCCGTACCCCCAGCCAGTCGTCCTGATGAGGAGCTTCCTGCGACATCTCTCATGGAACCCGTACCTCATCCGGATCTGCCTCAAGGATTAACGGCTGGAGCTGAACCGGCTACTCAGGGGTTTCTCTACCCCTGTCAGCTTGAACCCCCTGCTATCCCTTCGACTTCCTCGGCAGTTTATCAGCCTTCGCTTCCAGTAAGACCACCGGAGGCAACCTTCACGCCCACCGCGGCGGGTCTCCGTCCACCAGAAGGTCCTCCGCCTTCTTATCATGACATTCAAGCGATGATCACGGCCACAGTGTCTAGGATGATGGCGGGGGGTCTTCCCCAGGCCCCTTATTCTCAGGGGGTTCCGCTGTCATACATTTCGGAACCTCCCAGACCTACAACTCATCGCCACACTATCGATCCTGAGGCCTATTCACTTCGGGAGTCCAACCACAGCGAAGACTCTCAATTTGACGGGGATGAGGCGGATGACATGGAGCTCTCGGAAGACGAGGATGAACCTCCAGAGAAGCCCTCGTCTACAGGCCTCTTTCGACCTTCCCTCTTCAAGGTCCTGCTCCGCAAGGCCATTGCCACTACGCAACTGGCATCTTCCAAGCCCTTGCCAGACCCCGAGAAATCCTCTAACCCTCACGAGGCTCTCTTTGCCATTCCTCACCCCGACCAGGACTTCATTCCTTGTCCACAACTGTTTTCTGAAACCGTACAACGGCCCTGGACTCAGCCGGGGGCGCTCGCAGCGCCCAGTGGTCTTGACAAAAAACTCTTCTGCTCAGCGCCCAGCTTGCAGGATTTACTTGAACTCCCATCGGTCGACACTCCCATTGCAGCCTTGACGTCCTCTGCAGTGTTATCCAACGACATCGCGGACGGCCTGCGATCTGAGGACAGAAGAGCCGAACTTGTATTCCGCAAGGCCCATCAGACTGCGGCTTGGGCCATACGCGCCGCCACCTCGGTCTCTTTTTTCAATCGGGCCTCCCTGATCTGGCTCCGCCAGCTCCAGGAGCGGCTTCCGCCTGATGATCGGCGCCTCCATCAGGACGTTAGCAAGCTGGTGGCAGCCACAGAATATTCCGCGGACGCGGCCCTTGCAGCTACCAGGTTCGCTTCGCGTTCTCTGGCTTCAACTGTTACTTCCCGCCGCCTCCTGTGGCTTCGGCATTGGCGTGCGGACGTAAAATCCAAATGGAAGCTGGCCTCTGCTCCATATAAGGGATCCCGGTTGTTTGGGGAGGCGCTCGATCCTATCCTCATTGAGGATAAGGATAAAAGGAAGATCATGCCCTCTTCCTATCGCAGATCGGATCGACGCTACTTACCATACAGTCAGCGTCCCTCCTTTCGGGCTGACCCTGGCCCCAGCACCGCTTCCTCTTATCGTCCCTCCTCCTTCTCCTACGACCGTTCGTCCGACAGACAATCCTTTCGAGACCGCAACAGGAGGCAACAACCATCGAAACGTCCCTTTCGCGGAGGCGCCTCCCGACCCTTCCGGAGGGGAAAATGACTGCACCGAACCCTATCCTATCGGCGGCCGCCTACACCATTTTTCCCAACAATGGTCCCAAACTACGACGGACGAATGGGTCCTGCAAACCATTCGTCTAGGACTCACTCTGGAATTCTCCTCCTGTCCCCCTCATCGCTTCATCCGATGCCCGGTCTCCAGCAACCCAGAGAAGAGGCGCTTGATGTCCTTAGAAATACACCACCTCCTGGACTTTCACGCTATAGAGCCCGTTCCCACAGAACATCGTGGGACAGGTTTCTATTCAATATTTTTCCTAGTTCCGAAAAACGCCGGAGGCTGGAGGGGAATTCTGGATTTAAAGGAGTTAAACAAACTGATCACCTATCACAAATTCAAAATGCAGTCCCTTCATTCGATTTTGGCCGCCATCAGACAAGCCGACTACATGTCTTCCATCGATCTCAAGGAGGCCTACCTCCATATTCCGGTCAGGCCCTCCCATCGCCGATTTCTCCGCTTCTCCTACGACGACCAGGACTTTCAATACAGGGCCATGCCGTTCGGTCTCTCGTCTGCTCCCAGGACTTTCACGAAGGTCCTGGCAGTTGTGGCAGCCTCCCTTCGTCTCGTCCCCATCAGAGTCCTCTGCTACCTGGACGATATCCTTGTCCTCTCCGATTCTCGCCACAGAGCCCTCAGAGACCTGGAGGCAGTTCGAGATTCCCTCCAACGGCATGGGTTTTCCCTAAACATGGAGAAGAGCCATCTTCAGCCCTCCAATCGTATCCAGCACTTGGGAGCCATCATAGATTCAGCTTCCTGCCACGTCTTTCTGGCCCCGGATCGTTCCCTCAGCATTGCCATGGCAATCTCTCGGGTTCAGTCTTCCCGGACAGTTTCTATCCTGCAATTGTCACAACTCCTCGGGAAGCTGATATCATGCATCAACATAGTGCCGTGGGCTCGCCTCCATTCTCGCCCCCTCCAATGGTTCCTTCTGCCCCTTCAAAAGTCTCTGGGCAGCAATTCTACCTTAAAAGTCCGGCTCCCTGTTCCCGTCCTCCGGTCCCTCCATTGGTGGACCTCCCCCGCAATCTCCAAGGGTTGCTTCTTTCAGGAGCCAGAACGGATTACGGTTACAACAGATGCAAGTCTACTGGGGTGGGGAGCCCATCTGCACTCCAAAATGACCCAAGGTCTCTGGTCATCCTCGGACCTACAGCACGATATCAATTGGCTGGAGCTGAGAGCCATCCATTTAGCCCTCCGGCATTTCCATCCCGACATCCGGGGTCGACACGTGTTGGTCTTGACCGACAACACCACGGCCAAGGCGCACCTAAATCGAGAGGGCGGCACGCATTCCAAAGCTCTGCTGGACGAGGCGATCTCCCTCCTCTCCTGGGCGGAGGAGACCATTCTATCCATCTCAGCTCAACACATATCCGGAACGGACAATACTCGGGCGGACTGGTTGAGCCGCTCTCAAATCGACCATTCGGAGTGGCGTTTGGACCCGGTCCTCTTCCGGCTCCTGTCGGCCAAATTCGGTCGCCCTATCCTGGACTTGTTTGCCAGCCCCTGCAACACACAGCTTCCTCGATTTTTTTCCAGATTCCCCAGTCCGGGGTCCGAGGGGACGGACGCCCTGCGATGTCCTTGGCCCCGGGGCCTGCTGTACGCCTTCCCCCCGATACCCCTCATCCCCAGGGTAGTGCGCAAGATCCTGTCGGAGGCCGCAGAAGTCCTTCTGGTCGCCCCGCACTGGCCACGACAACCATGGTATGCGGACCTTCTGGAGCTGTCGATTTCCCGGCCGTGGAGAATTCCCCAGGACAGGGTCTCTCTCAGCCAGGGGGCCATCCTACACCCGGAACCGGAGTGGCTCCAACTGGCCGTCTGGCATTTGAGAGGGCCCTCCTGAAAAAGGACAACCTGTCGGGGCGCGTCATTTCCACCATGCAAGCCTCGCGCCGGGCTTCAACTGTGCGGATCTATGAGGCTACCTGGCAGGCCTTTCGCCGCTGGTGTCGGAGGAACAACGTAGACCCGGCCGACGCCTCGGTTCCCGTCCTTCTCGAATTCCTCCAGGACGGTTTGGACGACGGTCTCGCCCCGAATACCCTGAGACGACAGGTGGCTGCCTTGAACTCGGTTTTGTCTAAGTCAGCGGATCGTCCACTGTCCTTGGATCGGAGGGTCCGAACCTTCCTTCGAGGGGCCACCAACCTGCGTCCACCAGTAGTTCATAGGTATCCATCCTGGGACCTGTCGCTGGTGCTCCAGGCCCTCATGTCTCCCCCGTTTGAGCCCTTGTCTTCTATTTCGCTCCGACTTCTGACGCTTAAAGTTGTTTTTCTAGTGGCAATCACGTCAGCGAGGAGGGTCTCTGAGCTCGCAGCCCTTTCTGTCCGCTCAGACCTTTGCATTTTTCATCAGGACAGGGTGATCCTCCGGCTCGACCCTGCCTTCGTCCCAAAAATTAATTCGCTCTTCCATAGAGCTCAAGAGCTAGTTCTGCCGGATTTTTGTCCGCAACCTCGACATCACAGAGAAGCCCAATGGCATAAACTCGATGTCCGGCGCGCTCTCCGGTACTACATTAAACGGACTTCCCAGTTTCGAAGGTCGGAAGCGCTGTTCGTGTCCTTCCTGCCAGCTTCGATGGGGCACAAGGTCTCTTCGGCCACCATTGGGCGGTGGCTTAAGGCTTGTATTTCTACGGCATACACCCTTCGCAACAAGCCCCCGCCTGGACGCATCTTGCCGCACTCGACCAGGAGCGCCTCGACTTCGGCGGCGTGGGCTACACAAGCATCCATCCTGGACATTTGTCGTGCAGCCACCTGGACCTCTCTCACTCCCTTTGTGCGACATTATAAAGTTGACTCCTTTGCCTCGGCTGAGGCGTCCTTCGGACGGCGAGTTTTGCAATCAGTCATCTCTGCAACGGCCAACCGGGAGCACTCAGCCTTCCCTCCCATCTAATACTTGCTTGGGTACATCCCACGCTCTTGGATTCTTCCAAGCAGCGCGCCAGAGAATGGATGTTGCTTACCTGAACATCCTTTCTGGGCGCGCTGCTGAAGAATCCAACCCTCCCGTTACGGCTTCTGCTTCCTGATCATGGATGGACGTGACTCTTGGTTAGGTCTTCCTTCGTGAAAGAAACTGAGCCTCAGCCAGTCCCTAGGGGAGGAGTCAACAGTTAATTTAAAGTGATATGCACTCAGTGTTTTCAGGCTACCTGAGGGATATTACCCACGCTCTTGGATTCTTCAGCAGCGCGCCCAGAAAGGATGTTCAGGTAAGCAACATCCATTTTGATTTTTAATCTCATTTCTGTCTTTTCAGGAGTGTGTGTGTAAAATGTGTATCTTCCTTTTAGTGAATATTGAGCTGAATCGGGAATTAAATAATTGTTATCCTTTGCTGCATTTACTGAGCAGCTACTGATTCGTTTTTCTTTCTTTTATTCTGAACATGTTTGAGGAAGCTCTCTTTGTTCTCTTTACCATTATTCACTAATTTTTGGCTTATTGTGAGAGGAAATCCATCATTATGTGGTTACTTTCCCCTGTTTTTCCTGCTACTTCCAATTCCTTGTTGTGGAGCTAGTGTATCTGTCCTGGAAAATTCTGGATGACTTCTAAATTTTATTTGGGGGGGGGGAGGGTTCTGTCACCTTGACTTCATTGGGATTTTTGTAGCACAGTTATAGTACCACATACAGTTATAGTAATACTAGTTATTGAATAACATCAACTCAACGATTGGTGATCTTATGGTATTATTCTTCATCTTTGAAAGAAAATACTAAAGGAGAATAATTGTAGCTCAGGGTTGAAATGAGGGGTCCTTGGTGCTCTCTGAGCTTGCTTGTTTTCTTGCAGTCATTTCATTACCCAAACTAGGTAATATCATAAAAGAAAACAGTCAGCAAGGCAAGTCAGGAATTTGCTGAAAGGCTCATGCTTGGCAGAATTCATCTTCGACAGATTCCAGTTTTTTTATTATTATTACTTCAAGCCTCTGAAAGATCAGGAGTTTGTTTTTGGACAATTTCATCTTTCCCCTGATTGGGTAATCAGTACTGACATATATAATAGTGCTGCTTTTATTCCTTTTATCCTTTTCTATTATTCCTAGGTGTTCTCAGTAGTATTATCAAATTGAATTCCGTAGATTTTTCCTCCACTGATATACAATTCAGCAAATCCTACATTCTGCAAGATCCAACATAAAAAGTAGTACTAAATTGTTGGCAATTTTGCTTCCATACTTCAAAACAATTGCCAGTTCTGGTTTTGTAAAAGCTTGAGCCCCACAGTTACCCTGCTAGAACTGATGAATTGACTCTGTTGAATTTTTTCTTCCACTAAGCCAGCATCTCTATTGATTTCTTGTAAACAGAGTGTGCAAAGACAATATGATAACTATAAGTATTTTTTTTTGCTCCAAATTTAATTGCTAAAAATGAAGAAAAAACATAGTTAAATGAGATGCTGTGTTACTATGTAGCATACTTTGTGATTGAAAAACTCTAATGGCTTTTTTTAAAAAAAAGCACACAAATCTTTTAGTTTTATTTATATATAATGTACACAATGGCCCCAAATAGTATATAGCAATTTAAAATATTTTCTCTCGAAGGTCCAATGTAATTAAATGTGGGAGAGGTAATCTTTCTAATCCCTGTTGTTTTGAACTACTTAGCACCTTTTTTTAACTTTCAAAAAGAAAAGTATTTGAGTATTTCTCATCTTTGGCCAGTGTCCCCTAATGGTCGGTTCATTGAACATGAGAGACTGCTTTTTAATATCCTATTTCTTAAATATTTATAATGTTACTGTGTAAGCATGAGTTTCAAGATGAAGCTTAATTTTATTTGGGTTGTTCTCTCCTAGATATTTAAAAAGATTTAAAGTGATGAAAATCAAAGTGCTGCGAAGCTGGTGCCGGCAAATACTCAAAGGTTTACAGTTCTTGCACACACGCACTCCTCCCATTATCCATCGTGATTTGAAGTGTGACAACATCTTTATCACTGGCCCCACAGGATCAGTCAAGATAGGAGATCTGGGCTTGGCAACTTTAAAACGAGCTTCTTTTGCCAAAAGTGTGATAGGTAAGTTCCAGTTCTATTTTAAAAGGTCTCATTTGAAACTCTTAATAAAACAAAATAAGCTTGCTTCTGAGCTTTTTCCATATTTCAGCCGTAAAGTCTTTGATATAATAGACCTTGTACATTATGCATCTTTGGTATTTGGGTATATTGCTGGAAGAGTGCTGATACCATAGATTGTTACAATTAGCAGAACACTCTTGCTAAAACCATAATATATGCACTCTACTTAAATATCTGTTGCAAACGGGAACTAATGGGACACACAAAAGGGTGACACAAAACATCCATTAAAAAAAAAGCAATCTTACCATCTAACCTTCAGTTTCTGGGTTTTGCATTCACTTTGGATTTGCCAGATATTTTATTGCCATAGAACTGGTTTTAACGGCTCTGTTCTGCTATTTTCTGTGTGAAGGAAGCAGGCTAACAAGGGAGAAGATTGTCCTTTTTAGTCTGCACTTGTGTGTTTTTAAGAATGCAGTTCTTGTTTTAGATCCCTTAAAACTGATTTTAAGGGTACAGTTTTTATCTGCAGATATCTTGTCCTTGTCACAATGAAACATTTCCTGCTTTCCAGCCAGTCTAAAAACATTAAACATTAATGGTAAAAAAAATATGTGGAAATGACCAGTTTCCTGAACACAACATTGCCCTTTCCATGTGTTGTGTTCAACTTTCAATTGGAAAATTACCATATTCTCAGTTTTTGTTAACAGTTGTGTTAGTGTGCTGACTTTCAATTAAGACTTAGATACTAATTATTGAACCATGGGAGGGTGGATAGGGATTTAAAAGGTTGTCCATAAATTTGCATAAAACCTGGTTTGCGTGCAGGAAATAATTCTTTTCTTATTGTAAATATTTCTGGCTTTAAATATCTCTGAATACATAGTATAGTTTTCTACCATATGAGAAACTGCATTCATTTCATATCTTAGAGATAAAGCATCTGCTGCAAATTGTTTTTTGATTCAAGATGTTAATCACACACTCTGTGTCTATAACTCAATCTCTTTATATTTCTGAGTATTTTTGCCTATAGGATTTCCCTCACTATTTCCTGTATCTGTAGTAGACCTATTAAATGTACTGCAGGTGAAATGGTAAGTATGTGAAAAGGGCTCTGGTGAGTGGCCTTTGCAGAAAATTTTAAAAATCCATTTTTAAGAAGGCTTTATTCGTAGACAGGTTTTTCATTGCAAGGCTTTGTTTAAAAGTGACACTATTAAAAATAAATAAATGGAGCATTACAGGTCAGAGACTAGCTGTGGACGCTAATCAATATTAATTCTTTACAGCAGAGAGCAGGCAGGTATGCTGAAACAAACATTGCACCTCCTTTCTCAATGGGAGGGAAGGTAAGTGTGGCTAACAAATATTTGGTTTTCAGCCTAACTAGTCTCTTACTTTTATTTTTCTCCATTTATTTTCAATCTAGGATTCAACAGTCAAGTTTGTTAATTACTACTAAAACTTCTTATTTTATTCCTAATTCAATTTGAATTGTAATGTTGACATAAATGGTAAAATAACTATTTACCATTCTTCACTTCTTGCAAAGACCTTGCAATGGAAGACCTATGGGATTCATTGACGAAAAAGAATGACTGAGGGTATCCTCCCTTTTCTTTTTGCCTCCACTTCTTCTTTTCTCACAGGTCTCCCCATCTGCTCCGTTCTGCGGTGAGTAACGGCAGCAGCCTCTGCTCGCTTTGAGACATTTAGAGTCTGAATCGTTCTTTTAATTTAAGGTACCCCAGAGTTCATGGCACCCGAGATGTATGAGGAGAAATACGATGAGTCCGTTGATGTGTATGCTTTTGGGATGTGTATGCTTGAGATGGCTACATCTGAATATCCTTATTCTGAATGTCAAAATGCTGCACAGATCTACCGTCGAGTGACCAGTGTAAGTTTTGTATATATTTCTCTAACAATAAGTACATCACCTGTCACAGATAAACAAGAACTGTAATCTTCTATGAGAGTGGCTATATAACTTTCAAGAGTCCAAGCTGGAACAAAAGAAAAGTTTCCATATGTATTTGAGAGGGCTTGCTTTGGTTACCTCCCACTTTGGCTAATGCAATATGCTGCACATGGGCTGTTCTTGAAGGCTACTGAATGTAGCAATTTAGAGAGCTATGGGTGAATCAGATTCCCCCCCTCCCTCATATAATAACCTTTACCCTGAGAGTTGCATTGGTTACCAATTTCCTTCTACCTGCCATTCAAAATGGTGGTTGTCATCTTCACGGCTCTGAACTTTGATACCTTCAGGACCACATTTGTTTCTGTTCATCCCATAAGATCCGGTAGAAGAGGCTTTCTTCAGATGCTTTCATGGAGGGAATGTTACTTTCAGGGACCTTGAAGACAAATGTTTTCAGTTCCTGCCCCCCTGAAGATCTTTCCAACTCCAAACTTACTTGAATTTAGAATGGCCAGTAAAACTTAGTGTTCCCAGCCAGCCTCTTTTGAGGTTTTTTTAAAAGTCTGTTTAGTTTAGTTTTTGAGTCTGTTAAAATGCCTAATGCAAAATAAGGAATCTGCTAATATTGCGTGCACATCCCATAACATTGCTAGAACATATACGTCTCACTACTAGACTTTCCAAATTAAAATATTTGAATAGATTTGCATAGGGGTACGCACAAAATGTGCATTACTTCAAACTTGAAACATTGTGTCTTAGAAGGCCTACCAAAATATTCAAGTTGGGCTGTGGTTTGACAGAGCTAAAAGCTGAAACATTTCGGTTCTGGATTTTGGCTGAAACAAAATCTGGAAAGACCTGACTCTCTTTCCCCTTCTTTGCATAGCCTGGTCTCTAACACGCTGGCCAATATTCCTTGTGGCTTCCTTTCAATATCCTGCATGCTGCAGCTGATACAGAGATGGGAGGGGGAAATGTAGGGAAAGGAAAGCCTGGTAAAACTAAAATGGATAGACTCATTGGATATGCTATGCTTGAAACCAAGGACCAGTCAGGTCTATACAGAAGGTCTACCCAGCATCCTGAGTCTTCCCAGTGCTTCCCGTTTCTACCTCCACTTACCTGGTCTGATTTGTGACCTACTGGAAAACATGTACTCTGTTCCCATCCCCATTTGCCTTATGCTGAGTCTGACTGTTGATCTTTTAAGCTCAATATAATAGAATTGACACTAACTGGCAGAAGAGTCTCAGGGTTTTAGGTAGAATTAGGCTTTTTCTTGTTTGGGAGTAAATTCTAAATGCTGGGAGTAAATCTTAGATCTCTGGTATACAATGCATGTGCTTTGTCTTTAGGCTATGGTTTTCTGTGAAATGTGTATCAACAGGACACTGTAATAAAACTGCAATTAACACAAAAATATTAATGATACAAAATTGCAGTTTATTGTGTTTCTGTGTGTGATGCAATCTTCTGCCTTTTTCTCTATACATTCAGTTTTTACTGCAGGCAAATGTGCTGCAGTATTTATTTTGGATGCAATTTAATAATATAGTTAGTGCAAAGAGAGTTGTGCTAAATTATGCATTTATTGCTCCCTGTAGTGTCTGTAATTAGTTACTATGCTTTTTCTGAAAGTGTTTCTTAATTTTAAATGTGAGCAATAACTTTGCTAGGTTGAAAAGTTTAACATACATCTTCAAGGAGAAGAAAAAGAAATTGATTAGGATTTGATAGATATAATATGTGCAAAGTTATGTCTAAACATATTTGCTTCTTCAGATGAATGCTTTTATAAAGGGGTATATCTGTTCTGCCTCAATAGGTGGCAGTGTCTAGCTAACTTAGATTGAACTCAGAAGTTCAGCAAAGCAGCCCTGGTTAGTACTTCAGTAGGGGATTGATTGCCTAGGAATGCCAAGACTGGGAAGTCAGAATGCCAGAAGGAGGCAGGGGCAAGGCTCTTCTGTTCATAAGTAATCAAGGTCTATTTGAGGGCATTTTTTTTTTAAATGTATGTATGTTTGCATAATACTTTTTAACAATTTTTTCCTCTGCCTGTTATCATTCTGGCTTTCTGAAGTATACAGAAATTGCCAGCAAATCTTTTTAAGTAATTGCTACCTATAAAACTGTGCATACTCAATATCCAGTCTCCAGCCTCCCCTTTTTAAGGAAGACTGTTGAGATGGGTAATGGACCAACTTTGCAGCACTCTAGGTCAGGGATGTCAAACTGGTGGCCCATGGGCATGTGCAGGTCCCTGCAAATTATGAAGGTCTGGATGAGAGAGAACAGATTATGGTGAACCCACATAAGGCAGAGTTGCTATTATTACATTGGGATTTCTATAGATGTCAATGTGATCTCTGCACGAGCAGACACTACCCATGAAGGATCAGGTTTGTGATTTGAGAGTCTTCCTGGACTCATAGTCCCTGAGTTTCAGCTGCTGCGCCAATTATGGCCTAACTTGATGCAGGAGAACCAGGTTACAGTAACCAATTTTCACCTGATTGGACTATTATAGTGTACTTTATTTGGGCTGCCCATAAAGATTACTTGGAAACTGCATCTGTTCAGAAGCAGTCAGTATACTTTACAGCAGGGGTGTCAAACTTGATTTCATTGAGGGCTGCATCAGGGTTGTGTTTGACCTTGGGGGATGGGGGGCATGGCCAGGGTGGGTGTGGCCAGTTCGACATCACTCATGTCGGGGGGGGGGCTGTGGTGGCCCAAGCGCTCTGCCAGTGAAAATGGACTCCTGAGCTCTGTTGTGGCTGTGATGGCCTCCTGTAACCTTTGCCAGTGAAAACGGAGTAGGGAGTGCCACCTGCGGCCATCACGAGCTCCATTTTTGGCTGCAACAGCCCCTTGCAGCCCTCTGCAGCAAAAACGGAGCTTGGAAGTGCTGCCTGCAGCCCTTGCGAGCTCCGTTTTCAGTTGCAATGGCCTTCTGCAACCCTCTGCCAGCAAAAACAGAGCTTGGGAGACCGCACACAGCAATCCCAAGCTCTGTTTTTGGTGGCAGAGGCACTGCAGGCCAGTCCATTGCTGTTTCTGGCCCCCGGGTCTTGAGTTTGACACCCCTGCTTTACAGCAATGGGAGCCCAGAATACTGATTTTCTGAATCCTGCCCTAGTTGCTAATGTATTTCTGGGTACATTTTAATGTGCTTGGATTTATCTTTATGGCTTAGCATATTTGCAGAGCTGCTTGCTCCGCTAGATCTTGCAGGGCACATTTACTTATAGTTAATGATTTGGAGGTGGGGTGGGCTGAGGACCCAAAGCTAGAAGGTACTGCTTTTCTGTAACAACACCAGTGCTGTGGAATGGCTTCCATATGGAAATCAGATTCACTTTTCATAAGCTTCAGGAACTGTTGGAAACAGAACTATTTCAAAGGGCAATCTCAAATCAGCAAATATCTAAGGTGATTAGTAATCTGCCTAATTTATAAATTACATTTATATTTAAACTGTATCTGATCCACCACACATATAACATATAATACTGTATTTTTCGGTGTATAAGACGCACTCCCCCCCCCCAAAGTGGGTAGAAATGTCTGCACGTCTTATACAGCGAATGTTGCTGAAGCCCCACCCACCTGCTGGCCCCCACCCTTTGGCCTCTGCCTCCCAGCAATTTGCCTCCTTGCAGCAAACGGCAAACAGCCAACAGTCTGGTCAACTTCAGCCCAGCCTGATTTAACACGAGCAGCTGATTGGTGGATGGATCTGCCTCCTGGAATACCGCCTGTCAACTGTTCCAGGCTGCAGGGATCGCTGCCACCCGCTGCTGCCTATTGCTACCTCTGCACATCCTATTTTGGACCTTCACTCAGCCCATTTTCGGTCTCCACATGTCCCATTTTGGACCCATTCCAGGGGCAGGGCACGCAGAGACCAAAAATGGGGTAAGCGGGGGCCCAAAATAGGACGTGCAGAGGCCGAAAATGAGGCACGTAGAGGTGGCGATAGGCGGCAGTGGTGATGGATGGTGACGATGGGCTGTGGTGATCCCCGGCGCCTGGAACAGCTGATCGGCGGTATTCCAGGAGGCAGATCCAACTGCCAATCAGCTGCTCGTGCTAAGTCAGGCTGTGCTGAAGCTGACCAGCTGTTTGCTGCAAGGATGCAAATTGCTGGGAGGCAGAGGCAGATTTTTTTTCTTTTTTTCCTCCCCAAAAGCTAGGTGGGTCTTATAGTCTGAAGCGTCTTATAGTCTGAAAAATACGGTAGTTTAAGAATGTCTCTTGTGCTTTTTTCCTGTTGTGATTTATTAAATTGCTTTATCATCATTTGATTAGTTCTAAGTCCAGATTTCATATCATTCAGTGTTATCATTATTTCATCTCTATTTTTTTTTACCACTCTCTTAAATAGCCTGCTCTCTGTACTTCTATACAACCATATCGTTCCTCATTTCTCCATCTTCAACTCTATAGCTATTACACTATTATGCCTTCTTTTCAACATAAAATTCCTCTTTCCTGTCTTATTTTTCCTTGCTGGTGAATTTTAAAATAGACTAAAACATAGTCGTTCCTCTCTTGGCCATAAGACAGTAATAAAAATATATCCATTGCAATAATATTTTTATTAGAACAATAAAATTCAATAATAGTTGCAGATGTTTGAGTTCATTTGCTCTTTTATGAAATATTCTGATCAAAGCAAGAAAAAGATATTTTGAGCTGTATCAGTTTTCTCAAAGATCTTAGAAATCTTATCTGTTCTTTTCTCCAGGGCAAGAAGCTCTACACTGTCCCAGACAAACGATTGTCCAAATTTTGCTTGAAAACCTCCAATTATGGAACCCACATAGGAGGAAGCAAGCTATTCTACTGCTTAAAAGTTCCCACTTTTAAGTCAGGAAGTTCCTCCTTATTTTCCTCCTTAATTTGAGCTTGGATCTTTCTCTGTAAAGTTTACCTCCATTGGTTCTTGCCCTGCCCTTGGGAGCTATGAGAGCCAGTTTGGTATAATGGCTAAGATGCTGGCCTGGAAATCAGGAGACTGTTGAGTTCTAGCCTTCCCTTAGGCATGAAAGCTGGGTAGGTGACTCTGGACCAGCTCCTCCCACCCAGTCCCACCCCACAGCCAAACCCACCTCACAGGGTTGTTGTGGGGAAATGGGAGAAGGAGAATTAGGTATGCTCACCATCTTCAGTTTTATATAAAATGGTGGGATACGATACGAATCTAATAACACAGCCTTTTCAAGTATCTGGACACTGCTACTATATCTCCTTAGCCTTCTCTTCTTTAGATTAAATATCAGTTTTTTAATCTTTTAAAATTAATCTAAATTCTTTAGATTAAATACCATTCTTCATAGGATTTAGCCTCTAAGGTTCTCAACATATTTTTAATTCTTCTCTGTATTTTGTGCAGTTTCTTAGCATCGTTATATCTTAAAACTGGAAACAATATTTCCAGTTCTGTCTGTACAGCATAGAACAGAACTGTCACTTCTCACGATCTCAGTCTTGAACCTCTGTTGATGCAGCCTAAGATTTTGTTAGCTCTTTTGGCAGCTGCCTCACATTGCTAACTGTGTTTAATGTAATATAATGTAATGCTTACCAGAATATCCAGATCATTTTCATGAGTACTTCTTCTGATTCAGATACCTGTTTTGGATCAGTGTATCCATTTTTTTCCTACCTAAGTGCAGCATTTCATTTCTCCGAACAGCATTTTATTAGATGGGATCTACTGTTCATATTTTGAACCTTGAGCTGCTATTCTAATGTATCATTCATTCCCCTTCAGCTTCGTGACACCTGCAAACTTGATGGGTATTCCTTCTGCCTTCCTTTTTATCTCTACATATCTAAAAATGTTGCTTTGAATAACCTTAATTTTGATTTGATACAGATAGGATATAGTATTGTAAAATAAGGGAAGAACTCTCTTATGGTTTGTAAAGTTCATCATTTCATTTGAATAAAATTTGCTTTTGGATTGGAAACATTATTTCATACCAGCTGCAGCATATAAAGGGAAATTTAAACTCAGAAAATAACTAAACACGGCCCAGAGCTATAAAGTTAAACTTTTTAAATTGGTATAATTAAACATTCTAAGAATTAAAAATTGATATTGGTTCATGTGGATAATTTTAATATGCTTCCAAAGTTCTCTAATTTGACTTCTATTAACAAAGACTGCAAAAATGTGAAATCCCGAAATAGTTAAAGATCATAGTACAATTGTTTGTGAAAACAATAAATAATGAAATTCCAAACCATTCTATAACTATGCCGAACACCTGAGGCTAAGAACTCAGGTATGTTAGTCTCTTGTATTTCCATACAAATGTGTGTTAGATCTGAGTTTGTTATTAATTTCCTGGAGGTACACTAAGTATTTAACCACAAATGAAGACATACTGTTTCAGTTTGTTAAGGACATTTTGTCCTTGAGTCTCTTGGATTTATTTTCTACCCTTTAATCCATAATATAGAACCAATTGATAGGATTGATAGGTTTTGTTTTGTTTTTGTCCTATGGCTTTTCTTCTTACCAAGTTTTATTGCATTTGTCTGTAAATGCCCTTCAATTGTTATATGTGAAGCACAATGATTATATTTATATAGTTAGGAGTTCAGCTCAACTTGAAAACATCTTTCCAATAAAATTCAGCTTTATATATATGACTGAAACAGCATCCAGATAAGATGGGACTGCTGTTTACACATATAATAGAGTAACTTGGGAACATGTAGCAAATCAAAGATCTTAGGTAAGTGGAAACTTCAGTATTGACACAGTTGTTAGAATGTCCATCCGGCATAGAAATGTTAATTTTATGGACAACCAAATAGCACAAATAGAAATAAATCTTTTCTAGAACATGTAAACTTAATTAAGTCTTGGAATTATTAAATTAAATAACATTTCAGCTTTATCATCTAGAGCAGGGGTGTCAATCTTGTGTCATGGCATTGTCACATGACGTATCGTGACTTCCTCTTTGCTAAATCGGGTGTGGGCATGGCCAGCATATGACACATCCGACCCAAGGGCTGCGAGTTTGACAGCCCTGATCTAAACCATGTTGCTGAATTCATAAGAAAATAAGGTTAGGGTTGTAGTCTTTTCTCTATAGCAAAGGACCTAAATGCTAAAGCAACTCAAGAAGAATTGGGGGGGGGGGGAAACACCAGGAGCAATTAAAAATATTACTGTGTTTCCCCGAAAATAAGACCCTGTCTTATATTTTTTTGAACCCTGAAATAAGCGCTTGGCCTTATTGCCATGCGCTCAAAAGCCCAATTGGGTTTATTATCAGGGGATGTCTTATTTTGGGGGAAACGGTAGATGGAGACTGTTTGGCAGCATTTTCCATGTCAAATTGATATAATTGAATTTAATATTATAGGTTAAAAAATTAGTGATATCAGTTCTCAATACATTATTATATTTTATGGATAAATACAGCTTCTATATGTATAAATAAAATTTAAACAAATTACAAAGAATTCATACATTTTTCTTACATATTTCTTATAAGTATATATAACTTTTGTGGCTTAGTGTGAGAACACAGAATTAATGAAGTCTAGACTGTTTATATAATTGATATGTATCTAAATTATTATATATTTTTAGACCTAGATTTATAGAAAGGACTAAATTGATTAATTGCAAATGAAGGATCTGAACATTTAATATTTGGATTTATTAAATCCAGCTTGGTTTAAATCTTTTAGGCTACTTTATTCTTACTCATGAACTAAAACAATCTGGACCAGTGTTTTTGAAACCAGTGTTTTTCAAACTTGGCAACCTGGCTGGGGAATTCTGGGAGTTGAAGTCCACATGTCTTAAATTTGCCAAGTTTGAAAAATACTGATCTAGACTTATCCATGTTTAGAGGCTTTACTTATAATATGTCCTATTTTTCAACAAGGCATCACCTGCATTTATATTACTCAATCACTTTTAAAGGACAACCAGAAAATTCAAATTTAACTAGGCCAAAGCCTAGTTAAACAGTTGGTGAAAAAAATACAGTACTGTTTAAAGCAATCTGTTTCTAGTAATTTCAGTAGGAGAAAAAACTGTATACAATATTTATTTCATTTACTTGTCCTCATTTAACTTGGAGCCAAGTTAGAACAAGTGTTGAAAGTGTGATTGCAGTTAACTGACCTTTAAAAAATGTATGGATGACACATCTAACTAGAATTGCAGAAAATGGCAGTAAAGTTGCTGCATGCTTTAATAAAATCACTTTTAAGAGGGAAACTGCAAGTAATGCTAATAGCATCTTCCTGAATAAGTGTGATTCTGAGATTATATTGGATGTGTATGTTTGTGGAGAGGGAAGACAGAGGAGGGAGATATTAAATCTGATTCTACTTTGATTTTTTGCAGTTTTTTTTTTAAAAAAATAGATATACAGAATATACATATACATCTTATAAATTATCTAATGTGATTTTGGTTAGTGGCATGAATATTTGCTCACATGAATGCCAGTAACTATCTAATGAATGAAAATGAAGGGAATCTGTTTCATAAACTGACTTCTTAAAAAATATCACTTTATGGAATAATTAGATTCAGCAAAATATATCATAGTGTGGTTTTAAAATCTAATATGCTAATTAAAGAAGGTACCTTTACCATCTGCAAGTTAACTTTGCAATTAGATTATATTAATATTGAATAAACAGAACAAGAGCAGTAGTAGGCTATATTTTTATTTTTTTAAAAAAATAATACATTTAAAAGCTGTATTTATTAGGGCACACTATAGAGCCAAAAGGAAGGAATTAAATATGCAAGCCTCCCAGACTTTGTTGCTAATAATAGGAGTTTGTGTTTCACAAGGAGCATTGAGCAAATGAACTGCCTTGCATGTTATTGCCCTGGGGTTAAAGGGAAGCAAGGTCAACTTTGTTTTCCATTGGGATCATGGGTTCTTTTTAAAATTCCTTTAATGGTTTATAACAGCCTGCATCTAGTTCAAACTAGCACCAAAATAGCCTAGCAAAATAGTAATGTAGACTTGTAAAAGCACCTTGTTTGTGCAGCTTGACTCAGGAATTCACAGGCCAACATAATTAATGATAAAGGCTAAAAGAAGATTAAAGTAATTCTCAATAAAATTCATTTCAGACTCTGTATTTAAGTCTCTTGTTTTGAAGAAATCCTGAGCACCATCTCAACTGTTACAGGTAGTCGTCAATTTATAACAGTTCCTTTACCATTCAATGTCTCACTTAATAACATAAAGTTTGGGCTCAATTGCGGTTGTAAGTGGAGGACTACCTGTATAACTTTCCTGATATTTTACACACATAGGGATACTCCATATACATTTTATTCAGGCAGTTGTGTATTATACCATTGGTAAACTACAGCTGGTGTATATATAATAGTATATTTATTTATTTATTTACTTATTAGATTTATATTGCCGCCTATTCGCCCATAGTGACTCAAGGCGGCTTCCAGAATATAAAAAAACACATTTAAAAAACAGTAAAACTCATAAAAAATCAAATAAATTAATGCCACCTCCCACCCCAGCGACAGCCAATCACACAAGCCATTTAATGGGCTCCATCCCGCTCTGGGTTCCACAGGCCCGCTGGCAGAACCAGGTCCTCAGCGCTTTCCAGAAGAGAATTAGGGTGGGGGCCGTTCTAATCTCAGGGGGAAAGATGTTCCAGAGAGATGGAGCCACCACGGAGAAGGCCCTTCTTCTAGGTCCCACCAGGTATACATCTCCCTGTAATGTTGTTATGTATGTAATGGTGTATATATAATGTAGTTATGGATATGATTTAGGTATACTAGCAAACAGTTCTTTAAATACATTCTGCATCTCAGATTTTTTGAACAAGTCTTACAAAAATAAAGATGAAGGATTTTAAAAGAACAAATTGATCATCCAGTAATAACATTAAGTGGTAGCAGTCTAGTAAACTACAGAAGTCATCACAAAATGTAATAAAATTAGTCTAAATAAAAGCTTTACATTATGGAAAAGCAGCAGCAACATATTTTCTGTACCTTCTTTAAAAAGATATAATATGTATGTATTTCACTTTTCTGTTTGGTCAGTTTTTTTAATAAAACAGGTTCTTTTGACTGTTACAATGAATGTAGATAGTTGTGTGTGTGTGTGTGTATGAAAGGCCCCATGATTTTTCTGTGGCTCTCTTCATCTGAACTTTACTCAGAGTAGGCTGATGGCAGATCAGTGTGGAGATCTTTGCCCAAAATTATTTGACTTCAAAGTGCTGTTAGATACAACTACTCTGTCAAGTGTAAGAGTACTAGGGCAATTCCAGTTGTATTCTCTGAAAGTTAACTAATGTGACAATAATAGTGACAAATACAACAGTAATCATAACAATAATTTGATATAATTATTAATTTCTGTTCTGTTCTAGGATGGAATAAAATGTATTGTAAAATCTTGCAAAGATTGCAGTGGAAACTGAATAGGAAAGGAATTCTGTAACCTGGTTTTTTTCCCCTTGTTACTAAGTTTGCAAAACAACTGATAAGTAATCTTTCAAGAAATAAAAATATTTCATTTTCTCTTCTGTTTTCTTTATCTTTCTGCATGGTATTACAGTATATTGAATAGCACTGGTTCAAGTTCCTTACCACTTTGTAAGAAGTTACAGGAAAGCAAATGGGAGGAGCTGTAAACAGATTTACATATTGCATGACATTGCTGATGTGTTCTCTGTCTCGAGGGTCCTAGGCTGTGAAAGCAGTGTTCTCAACAGAGCTCTGACTTCTACAGACTGCACACGATGAGGGAAAGTAAAGTTGTAAATGAAGAGGATATGTTTCCTTTAAAGTTTGATGTGTGCTTTCCTTCTGCTGTGCGTTAAGCGTAACATTTAACAGTCTTTTCCAAATAGAACAGTTTTTTTCGCACATTTTGTATAACAGTATTTCCTGATGGATTTTTCAAAGAGAGATTTTTGTCCGGTGTTTCTCATCATAAATTCACACTGTTTCTGTTGTTCTCACAAGGAGTGTGTTAAAGAGGTAAGAATTTCAATCACACAGATACATATTTAAATCAGACTCTACTTGAACAATTATCAGATTATATATATATACTTAATAATGTCAACGCTTAATTTTAAGATTTAGTGTTTGTATATGGATAGGAATGTTCTTATGTAGGCAGACTAATTTCATAAAGATGTTAAGACTTATGTTTTGTGAAGATCTGGTTAATTTGGTATGTTACGTTCATGTTGGAGTGTAATAGAAAGCCTTTAATGTTTGAAGCTACAAGAATATATAATTACCATCATCTGTACTTTTCTAGCTGTTTGATCTAACTGGATTGTTCAGAATATTGGTTCTTCTACACTGAAGGTTGTTAACCTAGGAATAAAGTTAAGTTGCAATTTGTGTAGATACAATGAATTCTAGGACAACTCATATATCATGTGAGGCAGGCATGGTTAAATTCTAACTATAACTATGTGCAATAGAAAGATTCATCTTGTGCAAAAAAAAAATAAAAAAAAATCAGAATACCTGCTAATGCCCATGTTAAATATGTAGAAGACATTTTACTGCAGAATGAATATTCTGTTTTGTTGATCTGGTAGGAGCTCATTTTGATTGCAGATAAAACAATTTATCTGTAAGCATACTATAAACAGTTATGAAAAAAGTTTTGAATGTATTACAGAGAAATACATCCACCAGTCTTCAACACATTCAATGGGGAAGTTAAGACCTATCCAAGAGAGAAATACTTTGATCATTATGATTTTTTAAAATAAACAATTTAACGAACATCAAATAGAATTTTAAAGGTAACTGTCAGCTGACATGTTTGCAAGAACTGAACAAATGCAGTAGATGTTCAGTCTGGGAGATTATCATGTGAGAGAAAGTGTTGTCATAAAAAATTATATTTCTTAGATTTTTAATTTCATACAGTATCTATAGATAGATAGATAGATAGACAGACAGACAGACATAGATAGATGTTAGAAACTGGTTCGTATTGGAATTCCTTTGTCTTGTTCCAAGAATGCTGACTATAGATTTTTTTAAAAAAATCTAGAGTTCTTATAGATGTGGATCTGTAAAGTGTGTGTGTGGAGGGGACATGGTGGTAAAGGTTTATTTATAGTGCCTCAATGCATGCCTGCATGCTTGCACATATGTTTTCATGAAATACTACACATTTCCTTTTGTTAAACCTGAAAAGGTGGACTGGTATATTTCTGTATTGCCTATTTGAAAGAGTGGTATGCTTATCTCATCTATTTCAGCCTACATCTGTGTATGTTAATCCTTGAATTTTACTAACAGTGTAAACAAATCATTGATTTATATCACCTGAATCTAGATAAATAATTAAAGGAATTGGTGGAATATGAGTTAACTGAAATTCACAAAGATATCTAATAAGACTCGGAGGTTGGTACTCGTTTGAATAAAATGAGTAGTTTGGAGGACTATGGGGAAGATGGTTGAATGAAGATTAGATGGTAATTTGTTGTTTACAATTCAGTCAGATCTGACTTTCATGACACAATGGATTTCACCAGGACTGTCTATCAATAATGGCTTCTTGAGTTCTAGTAAGCTAAGGTCATGCTTATGCCATTAGTAATTGTAGTTAGCCACCTTGCTTTCTCTTGTGGGTTTTTTTTTTATTGCCCTCAATTTTTCCAAACAAGGAAATCTTCTCTAGTGACTCTTTGCATGGCGTATGCAAAATATGTAAAACTTAACTTCATTATTTATGTGTCCAGTGAGCACAATACTTGGGTATCTAGTGGTTTTTACTTCATCTGGTATTAGATTATGTATACTTTTGTAATACAAGTTATTCTTGAACAATAGTAACTTAAATAATTTTCAGAAAATTATCTGAACTTTGCTGTGCAACTTTGTTTATATACTAAACATTTTTTTAACTTGAAAGACTCCGTTCAAAATATTCTTTTCTGTTGCTGGGTAATCTTTGAGAGATATAAAATTTTCATATTCTATATATGTATGTGGTTTTGAATGTTATATCTTTCAACTGGGTCTGTGTTTTTCACCTGTTAGAAACTTTTTAATAGATGATTAAACATGGAAAATGTAAATAAATAAAAACCATGTTAGAAAATAAATTCTCCGTTCACTGACAGGATGAAAGAATGGTTCTTGTGTGATGGCACATGTTATGTGTGTAGGGACACCTTTTGAGAGCATGGAGAAATGACCATATTATTTTAGTAATATAGTATGTAGATTCAATGAATTAAAACTTGTTTATTATATTTTAATTGGGGAACAGCTTTAATTTTAATTACATTTGCGCATTTAATTCAAAAAATGTGCTATTGGTGTCCATGTTCTATAATGAATAAAATATATGGTCACAAGATAATAATGCCAATGGCCTTTGCTCTTTAATGAAACTAATGCTTTGGATTCAATTTGGAAGTGATTTTTTTTGGAACATTTGGGAATGTAACGTGTTATTAGTCTGCATTTCACTAAAGAAACTACCTCCATATCCAGAAGTGTGCAGCTGTAGGTGACAGCCTCATGATCCTGGAAGGTGACATGGTTGCTTTAATGATCCAGATGTCTGCCATGCTTGCATTCTGGATGATCCAAAATACTTCTTCTGAATGGAATCTGTATCATGAGCTGCTCTAGATGGGGCTAGCCTCCTGATGAAAGATAGGATGGTGATGATGATCGAAATGCCCTGTTCTTTGCTCTGGAAGCTCAACTGGGAGTTCAACTGAGGCTTGAGCCTGCCAATTTTCTGTCTGGTCACCTGTCCTCTCTTTGCTTGTGGGCCACATAAAAACAGTAGTGGCCTGGAATTGTCTCACCCATAAAAACAATTGTTATAAAAACAATTGCCTGTGAAAGTCTCCATTAGAAACTTTTAGAGGCAAAAAAAGTTTATGCAAAGATAGTTAGGGACATAAATAGAGTATAGCATAATAGGCAAGGCTTGTTTTCCTGAAAACAACTAACTAGCTGCCATTTTTGGGACCAGGGATTCCAGGAGATGGGTGGGTGGGTAGGTAGGTAGATAGATAGATAGTTGGATGGGTGGGTGGGTGGGTGGGTGGCTAGATGGATAAGATAGGATAGGATAAGATAAAATAAGGATATATAAAGATAACTAATATATGATCATGACTTTCTTTGTTTGGTGTTACTTCTTTGTTTCAGGGAGTCAAGCCAGCCAGCTTTGATAAAGTAGCTATTCCTGAAGTGAAAGAAATAATTGAGGGATGCATTCGTCAAAATAAAGATGAAAGGTAAATGTTCTTCTGCTTGGATTGAGCAGTAGAAATGGGCTGCATTGACAGTTTTGATTGAAAATCTTTCGGATAATCTGTAATGCATCACTACTCTAGTACAAACGTTGGCAAATTCTTTCAGTAAAGGGCGAAATCCCACCTCTCTGTGTCTGCAGGCTTAGTGCAGCTGCCATTGGGATGGTGCCAGGCTGCAAGCAAGGAATCTTCTGAGAGGTGCCCACCTAGTATGCCCTGGTATTTAGCCCTGTCCCTTGCCTTGGGAACCCAGCTAAAACTCTAACCTGGCAATCTCCATCTGTCTATCTGTTCTTTCTTAGCATATCGGCTGTACAAAAACAGGCAGTAGGCTGTATTTGTTCACAGGTCCTAGTTTATTGACTGCTTCTTTAATGTGTAATATATGAATGTGGTACTGATTTTGCACACATTAACATTTCTTTCAATCAAGGTCAAATTACACTCATAGTCTTTTTTCAAGTTGCACTAATTACTTTCTTTGTAGAAAAGGCATAACTTTCCAATTTGTCCCCTCTTGTTTAAAGAATGGGTAAAGCATTAAAATGTATTGACAGCATTTCATTTATTTATTAAGT